>NC_091479.1:10402641-10545277 GCF_036971445.1 Narcine bancroftii | reverse complement strand
TTGAATCCAAGGCCTGCTCCCCAGGATGCAGTCACCAGTTAAAATCCATTCAGCCTCCCCATTTGGAGTTTATTGTAAATGAGGCAATTTGGCGGGTTCATTGGTGAAGTTTGCACAAACTTTTTTTGAAACCTTTGCTTTATTCGCTCACTTGCATTCAACCCCCCCCCCCCCATCCCCCCCACCCTGCCCACTCTGTAGCGCCTTTCGTGAGCCCGAAATAAATGCACTCTAATTCCTCCACTTACCTCTTTTTTGAGCAAAGATCTTGGGTCACCTGCTCTGATATCAGAGGTTAAACACAAAGCTCTGTAGGCACGGTGGTTGAAGTAAAATCATAGAGCAAAGAAACATAACCAATGTTTCGGGCTTGAACCGGTATTAAGTCCAGTTAACTTGGTTTCTATGAAGTACCCTCCTGAGTTTCTCCAGTATTGTGATTTAACTTGCCCTGATATCATTTCCTGTTAGTACACTACTGATCTTTAGGGACATTAATGGGAGGAAAATCATCTTTATTGCAAGTTGAAATGTTGCCTCTGGGTACTGAGATAGATGAAGGGGCTCAGGCCTGAAACCTCCAATGGCCGCTGCGAGACCTGCCTGGTTCCTCCAACATTTCTGTGCTTTTACTGTAATCAGAGCGTCTGGAGACTTTAGTGTTTCTCTGAGAAGTGGAAAATTGTTGTAAACCACACGTTGTGAAATGACATGAGTTTTGGCAGCAAACGCAGTGGGGATTTTCATCTCTCCAGTTCTGTTGTCTGTTGTGAAGGTTGTTGCTGTTGAGCTAACACTCTCCTAGTCCTTCCTTTCCGACCCCCCCCCCCCCCCCCCATGTTTACCTTGGCCTTATGGCTCTTGTAGGGAAATACTGGTCTGTATAAAGTTTAATTATTTTGCCTGAATATCCAACTGACTGTTTGAGTGACCCGTTTTGTATTGAAAAATGTAAATTCAGGATGTTCAAGACTGCATTTTTTTAAACGTGTAATATTTCTTGTCAACCCACCAGTTTATCATCTATCTATTCAAAAAGTGCGGGGTTTAACACAAATGTGTGCGCATTGGCAAAGAGGCCCCAAAATGGAGCCTTTCCACATAAAAACACGTGGAAATCTATCTTTGTCACATCGAGTTCACTTTTTGAGCTGTTTTCCATGTGATTGCATCCAGGATTTTGTGTGGAACTTGCCAGCAAGTTCACTGCAGAACGAAGAATGCTGTCTCAACCCTGTATGCTATCTCACAAATTCAACCCTTGCATTTGCATTACTACATATTTGAGTATCCAAGAGAGAGATACAGAGAGGGTTTTTTTTGTCTTGTTGGGGGATATTAAACAAATCTCATAAATTGTCAGTGCTCACTAGGGAGAGAGAACTTGGTGAATGTGAGGTCAGTGAAGAACAGGTTCATGAGCTGAGGATGTAGAGGTTAAGAAGGAAGTGAACACCATTAGAATCAGAATTTATTGAACATGTCACAAAATTTGTTGGTTTGTGACAGCATCACAGCCAACATTTATATGAACCACCTTACAAAGTAGGGCAAGAAAAAGTCAAAGTAAGGCAGTGTCTGTGGTTCATTGATTATTCAAGATGGCGGAGGGGAAGCTGTCCTTGTACTGCTGAGCGCTCGTCTTCAGGCTCCTGTACCTTTTCCCCGATGGTCACAGAGTGAAGAAGGCATGGCCTGGATGGTGGGGGTTCTTGAGGTTAGAGGCTGCTTTCTTAAGACACCACCTCTTGTAGATGCCCACGATGGAGTGAAGTCTGGTGCCCATGATATTGCAGGCCGAGTTAACTACCTTCTGCAGTTTTTTTCTTGCCTGGATTATCTTTTTTTTTAAAAAAAACATTTGGATGGATAAATCCCTGGGGCCGAATGTGATCTATTCCAGGTTACTGCGGGAAGCAAGGGAAGAGATTGCTGGGATGTTGGTAATGATCTTTGTGTCCTCCCTGGGCATAGACCCCAGGTACTGATGGATTTAAGAATGGCAAATGTAGACCTCTTCTTTAAGGAAGGTGACAGGAAGAATGCTGTGAATTACAGACTAGTGAGTCTTGTATCTGCAGTTTGCAAACTATTGAAGAGAATTCTTGGGGACGTGACAATTTTTAAAAAAAAAAGAATAATCTTCTCCAGGATGGTCAGATTGGCTTTGTGAGGAGCAGATTGAGCCTAAATTAATTTCTTTTAGGGGATGACAAAAGAAATTGATAAAGGTAGGGCAGTGGGTGTGGTGTATATGGGTTTTAGTAAGGTTTCCCCTCTTTTCCCCTCCTCCCACCCCCCTCCCCATAGTAGGTTATGAAGTATGAGATTCATGGAACTTTGGCTGTGTGAATTTAGAATTAGCTGGCCTGCCTAGGGTGGTAGTGGACAGAATGTATTTTTTAAAAATATATTTTGGACAATGAAGGGGTCATTTGGTGCTCCTGTTGTGGCCTCCTCCATGTCGGAAGAGACTGGATGTGTTGAAGACTTTTACTCCATCCCCTGCAATAGCAAGCACCTCCCAATGTCTAACCATTTCAGTTTCACGTCCCATTCCCACGCCGACATGTCTGTCCACGGCCTTGTGCACACACCACCAAATCGAGGCAATCCTCCAATTGGAGGAACAACACCATCAGGGCACCCTCTCCTGTCTCTCTCTTTCCCCATCCCTCTGTCTCCGTTCCTCCAGTTCCCCACACCCTTCCCTCTCCATTCAGATGGCTATCTCTCTTCCCCCACCACCCCACCCCCCCATCACTTACAACACTACCGCACAGAAACAGGCCCCTTCGGCCCTTCTAGTCCCTTTTCCTTCCTTCGTCCCACCGACCTGCACCCAGTCCATACCATCCACATCCACATACCTATCCAAATTCCTCATGTCAAAACTGAGCCTCCCTTCACCACTTCAGCTGGCAGCTTGTTCCACACTTCCACCACTCTCTTTGTGAAGAAGTTCCCCCTAAATTTTCCCCTTTCACCCTTAACCCATGTCCTCTGGTTTGTATCTCACCTACTCTCAGTGGAAAAAGCCTGCCTACATTCACTCTGTCTGTCCTTCTCATAATTTTAAATACCCCGATCAAATCTCCCCTCATTCTTCTACACTCCAGGGAATAAAGTCCTAACCTGTTTTAACCTTTCCCTGTAACTCAGTTCCTGAAGTCCGGGCTATGTCCTAGTAAATCTCTGCACTCTCACCCCTACCCACCTATGACCTCTTGCCTTGTGGAGGGCTCCTCTTCTTGCACACCGCCCCCTTTCCCCTCGTTTCCTCCCCATCGTTCAGGCGCCTTCCAGCTTTATGCTCCAATCTCAACAAAGGGATCAGGCCTAAAATGTTGGTTGGATCCGTTCGCCTCCCCCAGATGCTGAGGGGCCTGCTGAGTTTCTCCAGCCCTTTAATGTATTGCATGCCAATCGCAGGGTCATCAAATTTTCCTGTGGACCTCCCTTCCAAGTCGTTGATTGATATCCTTTCAATAAAAACTTTAAATTACTTTAATCTTTCCTCAGGCCGCTTGAGCCTTTATTTGTAGCGTGGCATCCAGAATTCTGCGCATTGGCAGTGAGGTAACCAGTCAGAATGCTCTCCACGGGACACCTATAGAAATTTGCAAGAGTCTATGGTAACTTTCCAAATCTCCCCAAACTCCTAATGAGGTAGAGCTGCCTTCTTCGCGATGGCATCGAGATGATGGTCGTGATGTTGACTCCCAAGATTTTCAAGTTTCTTACCCTCTCCTCTGCTGACCCCCTCAATGAGGACTGGTTTGTGTTGTCGTGCTTTCCCCCTCCTGATGTCCATAGTTTTGCTAACGTTGAGCGAAAAGTTAGTGTCAATGAACTGATCTATCTCCCTCATGGCCATCTGTTAATCTGCTGACAACCATGGTCTCATTTTAGATAACTACTGTATAATTTCAAAGCTTCTCTATCATGTTTCTATTTGACCATCTGTGTTTTACCTATTTTTGGCTTTCCCTTGGGTGGGGAAAAATAATAACATGCAATTTGACCTTTTCATTTTCAATTCAACAAGGCAATGGATTAATGTATCTGAAGGAAGAATACCATTTGTACCTTGATTTGCATTCCTCTTAAAGCCAGGGTCGCAAGTGGAAATATTTATAGGGGAATCTGGAAAACGTCCTCGTAAATTTTCAGAAGATTTTTAGATGTACATTCTGGTCCACAAGCCCGTTCTGCCCAATTAAGGTACAGAACAGTAGGGCAGGAAGAAACTGAAGTATACCCAGAGGAAACTTTCGTAGACATGGGGAGAATGTGCAAACACCTCGCAGACGGCGCCGGGATTAAAAAAAAAAAATCTTGCTCTTTTCAGGGGTAAAATGGTATTCGATGGGTTCATGGACTTTTATTTTATGGTCCCTATCCCTGAGTCTTGTCCTTGAACAAGAATTTGTACATTTAGAATGCACTATTGTGGCAAAAGATCCTGGGTGACTGTCATTTTGATTTGGAGCCACGTTGCTGGAATGTGTCTTTTAGGGAAGCAAGAGGCAGGAATAAAATTCCAGAACTTGAGCTCTTTATTTAAAAGCGCAGCCTACTGATTGTTTTAGAGTTGGTGGATACTAGAGATGAAGGGGGTTGGGGGGGGGAGAGGGAGGGAATGTAATCCTGTGAAGGATCTGAAAATCAAGGTCTTGATTGGACAACAAAAACTAGAGGCAGGCGGAAGGTAATTATGGTAAATCCTCTACACTGGTGTTTTCACTATTTTGTTAATTAAAAATGCAGGTGGCTGGAAGGGGTTGGGACACGGGCAGCAGAGTTTGGGATGAACAAGGAAGGTCAAAGTTACGTGGTGAGGGGTTTGGCTGCAGTTGATGTTCATGGTGCCAGTGGCAATGGTTTGGGTATGTGTTCGATAGCTGGTTTTTATGTTGTGCCAACAGGGTTCCAAGACCCATGCGTGACTGGACGCAATGTTTTTAATCACTGATAGTTAGGGATGAGTACGAGCCCAGTATACCAGGGACATCTGGTATACTGTAGCCCACACATGTCAAACTCAGGCCCACGATTTGGCCCGTGATATAATTATATTTGGCCTGCAAGATCATATCAAATATGTATTAGAGCTGGCCCGCTGGCCGCCGCGCCAGTATAGCGCATGCACAGCTAATACTACAAATCCCAAAATGCTTTGCAAATGCATTGGCGCCGGCCCGTCAGCCCGTTAATCGCCCCCACCTCCTCTGTTTACTTTCATTAGTATCTGCGACCTGTCACCTAACTCACATGTAATAAACCCCTTATGAAAAATGGCCAAACGAAAGACAGAAAACAGGACCTTTCAAGACAGGTGGGAGGCAGACTATATGTTCATCATTTTAAAAGACAAACCTGTTTCTCTTTTTTTAATTTATTTTTTATTTTTTATTTTTCACACCAAAAATCACATTAGCCATGATATACACTATTTCTTTTTCACACATATACAGTGACCTTTTTCTCCCCCCCACCTCCTCCCAAGCCACCCCCCCACCCCCCCTCTCATCCATTTTAGGTATACATTCTAGGTTGCATTAAGCCAGTCAGACAATGTTGTCATTCAACAAAAATACACCAGAAATTCTACTGAGTCCATTCTTTTCTTTCCTTCTCCTTCCATCAACTTAGGTAATGTTTGTCCCCAGTAGGTTTTCGCTATTGTATTTAATGTAAGGCTCCTATACTTGTTCGAATATTTCAATATTATTTCTTAACCTATATGTTATTTTTTTCTAATGGAATACATTTATTCATTTAAATTTAGTAGTTTCTTCCTTTTAATTTGGTTATGTATTCCATTAATATTTAAAGTCATATAGTTCAGCGTAGCCCTTTTATATTTTGTTTATCTTCTCTTTCCGTTTTTCCATCTTTACCTTTCCTCCTTTTCCATTTCTGTTTTCTTATTTTCAACTCTTTATAAGACAACATTCCTACAACATCCAACATTTTCCTTATTCTCCTATTTCTATCTTATTTATCCCCAATCTCCCCTTCCCCTCCTGAGTTGTCCTTTATCCCTTGTCGGACAACCACATCTCCCCTCTCCATTTGGATTTGCGAATCCACTCGCAAGCGTCAACTGATTTTGCAGTGACCGCTATTTCCCCCCCACCCCGCCCCCCCCAGAAAAGATTTCACTTTTCATATGTCACAAAGGTCACTCTTTTAATTCCCTCCTTATTCTCTCTATTCCATTACCTTCCCTTATTAATTCTTGAAAGACAAACCTGTTTCTCATTGAAGCAAGATGTTATTTTTTTGACTTGTTGGCTTGTGGAAAAAAATACATTTAAAAGGAGCTTAAAGGCTATAGAGAAATATTATTTATTGAATATTTTATTTCTCATTTGTTAATGCTTCTTCTGGAAAGAGTTTAACCAAAACTATTATTAAACATTTTAATAAGAAAAAGTTTAACATTACATATGTTGAAAGAAGAGAAAACACGCAGATGTTGTTGAAAATTTTCAATAAATATTTAGTTTGGCCCACGACTTAGTCCAAGTTTTTAATTTTGACCCTCTGTGAATTTGAGTTTGATACCCCTGCAGTAGCCGGTTGGCCCCCATTGAGAATGGCTTCCTGACCACATACAGACAGGCCATTCCCTTCACAGATGTATCCGCCTGGATTTTGTGGAATGGCAGGGTCGAGGAGCTGAACGGCCTACTTCTCGAAATTTGTGTCTGGAATCGACAACTGGAGTTTTTGCCTGCAAACCCCATACCTCTGTCCACAGGATGTGAATTTAACTTTAGATCTACAGCACGGTAACAGGCCCTTTCGGCCTACAAGCCCATGCTGTAGGCATGTGTAACTGGAGCACCCGGACGAAACCCACACAGGCGCATACTAACTCCTCGCAGACAATGCGGGATTCAAACCCCCGCACCCCGGTCTCTCCAGCTTGGCTACAGTGTTGTGCCAACCGTGCAGCCCCTATTTTTTTATCAGCATGTATTCTAATGCTTGCACTAAACCCTGGTGGGCTGACGTCTCAACGCCAGCTGACCACTTCTTTATCCTGACGCCAGTAAAGCAATTGGAGTTGTATTTCAGAACTACTGCTGCTTTGTAGAAGTTTATTTTTCTTCCTGAATCATGGCATTTTAATTTTGGCCCTAATGTACTTGGTTTGGGCCTATTCTACGCTGCAATCTATATCCTTTTTTTTTAACTTTTTAATTCAATGCTTTGGAAGTAGCCTCTGCTCTGTAACCAGCTGTGTTGACTTTACAATGGTGTTTTGTTAGTGTGCTTTTTTTTTGGTATTTCATGCAGCCAAATAAGGTTATAAAAGAGAAACCTTTATTTTTTTTTGGTGCTCCTCCAAATTTGTGGCTGGCTCTTTCTTTTCTTTCCACCCCCACCCCCTCTTTCCAGTGTAAACTGTCTTGAAGCTTGTCCCAGAGGTATTGCATCCAAGCAGGAGGCCCATTCATCAAAGCAAACTAGTGTGGTGTGGAATGCTTCCACACCACTGATCTGGATTACTGTGCAAGGAGCTTGGTGCAACAGGGTGCTTAAATTTTAAAGTACAAAAGCAAGAATCAAAACTGCTTTGTATCCTGACACTAGCGAGACAACAAACACAATGGACCCCAGCAAGGCCACCACCTCCTTGGCTGAAATGGACGATATGGATTATTCCGATTGGTATATCGACGATGATCATCTGGATTCCTCTTTCCTGTCTGAGACGTACGTTTACTTCTTGATTCTATTGTGAATTAGATTTACTTTGATGAATTGCTCTCCATTCATTCATTCCTTTCATTTTGTTCTGAAGGTTGACACCGTGCAATCCCATTATCCAAGTCGATTTGTTTCATATCTGTGCAGCAGGAGCTTCTGTAAGTTTTCTACCGCACTTTTAAGGGGTGATTCTCAAGTTTATTTTCTAGCGAGAGGTTGGTGAGCGATATGCCTGGGGAGGGAAATCCACTCTTGTGGCGGTAAGGTCCAGAAATGCTGTCATGAGTCCAGATCCAGTGAAGAAATGGGTCAGTCTTTTGAAACCGCTGGCCAATCGATGCGTTGATTCGGGGGCTTCTGGAAGAAAGTTGTGTGCGCTTAATCAGGAAGGTCCCTTGAAGTGATCACACCACAATTTCAGAATCTGAAATTATTGTCATGAACAAGTCGTGAAATTCGGGTTTTGGAAGCAGCGTCACAGGGCAAACGTTCATATTATAACCATCTTACAACATTACCATAGATTTTTTAAAAACTTAAAATAAGAGTGCACGAAAAGTACGGCAGTGTCTGTGGTTCATTGATCATTCAGGAATCTGATGGCAGTGGGAAGAAGCCGTCCTTGTGCCACTGAGTGCTGGTCTTTAGGCTCCTGCACCTTTACCCTGATGGTAGCAGAGTGAAGAGGGCATGGCCTGGGGGGGGGGTCTTTGCAGATGGAGGCTGCTTTTTTTTAAGGCACCACCTCATGTAAATGTCCTCGATGGAGTGCAGTCTGGTGCCCGTGAAGTCGCAGGGCCGAGTTAACAACCCTCTGGAGTTTATCCTTGTCCTGAGAGTTGGCGCCAGCCAGAATGCTCTCCACGATCCACCTGTCGAAGTTTTTGAGAGTTTTCAGTGACGTACCAAATCTCCTCACACTTCACAAAGTATGGCTGCTAGCGAGCCGCCCTTGTAATTGCATCAATTTAGAGGCTCCAGGATAGATCCTTGGAGATGTTGAGACCCAGGAATTTGAAGTTCCTGACCCTCTCCACTTGTTTTGCTGCCATAGTGAGCTCAGACTCTGCTCCAAGTTACGGAGGGAATTCCGCATCGTCAAATGAGGCGCTTCATCCCTCAGCTCCTCAGCAGTCGTATGACTCTATATTGGAAATGCTGTGTATCCTCCCTCCAACCCTTGAATTTGTCCCATTGCTATCTGTGGAACCTTATTGAGGCCATAGTAAAAACACCAAAATGGTGGAGGAATTCAACTGGTCTACATCAGAGATTCTGGATGCCGACTGGGAGGTCGCTTTGTTGAGCACCTCGGCTCAGTCTGCTGCAATAGTGTGGATCTCCCAGTGGTCACCCATTTCAGTTCCCCATCCCATTTCCCTTGCAGACATGTCTGTTCACATTCTCATGTACTGCCAGACTGAGACCACCCACAAAATGAAGGAACAACACCTCATCTTCTGGATGACATTAATATCGACTTCTCTGGCTTTGGTTTTAAACCACCCCCCCCCCCCCCCCACCACAACCAAACCTCCTGCTTTCCCAACCCCTCCCCCCCGCCCGGTCTGGATTCCTCCCTCATTATTTGAATTCTGAGGCTTTTTGATCTGTCCTGCTGCTTCTTCTGATTTTATTTTCCCACTCATCCACCCCTCTCCCCCGAAGAAGGGCTTGGGGCCCAAAAATGTCCTCTCTCGCTCGCTCTCTCGCTCGCTCTCTCGCTCGCTCTCTCGCTCGCTCTCTCGCGCGCTCTCTCGCGCGCTCTCTCGCGCGCTCTCTCGCGCGCGCTCTCCTGATAGTTGTTGTGCAGGGTCATCATGTTTGATCATGGGATAAAACAGTTTGATACCTAGATAGAGGAATTAATTTGCTTGCAGCTCAGTCTTCTAGATGGATTCCAAGCGGTTGAACCTAGAGTTAAATTCTGAAAGACTTCTGTCCTGTGTAGAAGAGGTCACAAATGTTTTAACCCTTTTCTGTGTGACGATTGGTGCTGGCTCAGGCAAGGCAAGGACAGAATTGATGTAGAAAGATTGTTTCTCAAGGTGGGAGAGTAGAGGACAAGAGGGCACAACTTCAGGATGGAAGGGCATCCACTGAGAACAGAGAGGAATTTTGTTAGCCAAAAGTTGATGAATCTCTGGAATTTGTTGCCATGGGTGGTTATGGAGGCTGGGTCATTGGGTGCATTTAAGGCAGAGATCTCGGTTCTTGATTAGCCAGGGCATCAAAGGTTATAGGGAGAAGGCTGGCAGTGGGGGTGAAATGTAAAATGATTGAATGGTGGGGTAGACATGATGGGCTAAACGGCCTATATCTGCTCTTTTGCCTTGTCGATAATTTTTAACTCTGGAGATGGAATCAGCTATAGCTGTTGGAAGATGTGGATGACTGGCAGACAAGATAGGATTTCCTCTATTTCAATTTCTATAGATCTTTGCCAATTTGTTTCAAAGTATCCCCAAAGCAGCCTTCACCCCCAGAATGAACAATTGAGGTGTCACCGACACAGCAGTAATTTGAACACTGGAAGCTCCTACACTGAGGACTCTGTTTTGACTTGTAGGTCGGCACGAGGTACAAATTATTCTCAAGTCCTAAAAGACAGAAACAGACCTCTTGATCCACCCTGTCAACACTATGTCAAGTACTCACGTTACTGATCCCATTAACCAGCTCTTGGCCCATCACCTGTGCCTTTACATTTCAAATACTTGTCAGGACAGACTCAAATGCAAGAGTCTGTGCCTCCACCACCTTCTGCGACAGTGCATTCCATTCTTCATCCATCCTCTAGACCAGCCATACTCTACCTTTATTCAGCTATGCATCTTCCCCCCCCACCCCCCCTTCCACCCTTGGACTCTGCTCAAAGTTTATGAGCCCCTTTCCCTGTGAAGCAGCCAAGTTTTGGTTTTCTTCCATATGTCTACATGAAAAACCTTTTTATTTTAATTACACGAGGTGAAAAGAACCAGATTTATTGTCAGAGTGCGTACGTGACATCACATACCATCCTGAGATTAATTTTCCTGCGGGCCTGGAAGAATTACCACTAATAGATAACATGAAATAAACTGTACATAGCGTAAACATGTAAACCCACAGAACTGCAAACAGATGATGAACGTAAACAAACTTTGTTCTCTCAGTATTGCACAAAGAAAATCAATAAGGAATCCTTAAATGAGTCCCTGATTGAGTTTGTCATTGAGGAGTCTGATGGTGGAGGGGGAGCAGCTGTTCCTGAACATGGTGGGCGAGCCTTGTGGCACTGATACCTCTTTCCTGATGGCAGCAGCGAGAACAGAGCGTGTGCTGGGGGGTGTGGATCCTTGACAATTGCTGCTGCTCTCCGACAGCAGCGTTCCCCATACATGTTCTCGATGGTGGAGAGGGTTTTTCCTGTGATGTCCCGGGCTTTTACTTAAATGCTCTCTGGCCCCTTCGGGGACCCATTGAGAATGGCCGCTCAAGGTGAAAAGTTCTAGCTTTTGTCCCTTGAAAATCCCACCCCCCACCCACCTTCCTCATTTAAGTCCTGTTTAACAATATCTGGAACTCACAGGAGTCAGGACACCAAAATGCTGGAGGAACTCACAGTGTCAACAAGAGATAAAAATACCTACGGTTTCTTCCTTAAAGAATGAGTGAGGAGGGGGGAAAAGAGAGGAGCACCTGAATTCAAGGTGAGGGGGAGGGAGAGGAGTCCAGACCAGTAGACAAATGGTGTTAATAGATGCTTGGCCCGAAACGTTCATGATATATCTTTACCTCCTGTGGACCAGCTGAGTTGCTTTTTGTGTACTATTGTAATGTAAGATGGTTATAATATGAATGTTTGCTCTGTGATACTGCCGCAGAACACCGAATTCCATGACAGTAAATTCTGAGTCTCTCCAGTGTTTCTGATTACAATCGCAGCATCAAAGTCGAGGTGACTTTTGTGTTTCACTCGACTCTCTGTGGGATTTTTGTGCTAACTGGGCATTTTGTTAACGTTTGAAAAGAGGTGCTTCCGATAGTGTTGCGCTTGAGGTATGAGCCTGGATTTTTATTTTCTTCCACCTCTGGAGTGTGCTTGAGCCCACATCCTTCCAACTGTTGGAAGCACGAGCGTAACTGGTGAGCCCTGACTGGATTGAAGGGACTTGTCGGGTTCCTTCCACATTTGGGAACTATTGGATGAGTTGGGGATTAGCAGTTTAGTCCTTTCTTCTGTTCTCTTTTCTAGGTCGCCGTGCTAGTGTTCCTCTCTCTCTTTGTGAAACGCAGACGGCTGTGCAAGGGATGCTGTGCTGGAGTTCCGGGACTTTTGCAGTTAAGTGTCCCCCCTCCCCTGGGGTCAGGGCTTGAACCCTGATTGAACCAAACTGTGGAATTCTTGGGGTCAGACCCTTGACATTTGGTGTCCAATGTATCACCCTCCTGGCGCAGTGGGAGCACTGAGACCTTGTAATGTTTAAACAAACAACGCCTGCCCACCTTCTGTTCCTTTGAACCAATGCCTGACCAACTTCTGCCGTAGTTCCCAACTGTAAACTGGAATTGCTTCAACTCCCAAAGTGAGGAACAACTTATTAATTTCATTGTACAAAAATAATACTTTTTTTTCCCCTCCTGCTCCTGTTTAAAAATCTAAATTTATTGACGTGGGCTTGTCACGAAATTCGTTGTTTTGCGACGGCTTCACGTTTGATAATCTGCAGTGATTTCATTCAGTAAAGCTGCCCCATGTTCATTAAAATGGGATTTTTGTTAGAAAAATAGGGTTAATCCCCTTAAAGTGTTATGAGTGACTATAAACTGTAATGATTCTTTTTTTTTTCACACCATAAATCACATTAGCCATGATATACACTATTTCTTTTTCACACATATACAGTGACTTTTAAACTGTAATGATTCTTGTAACTAAACCTCATTCAGACCACTTGCTACACAAGGCTTCTATTCCCAACTTACCTCTCAAGTCTTAAATCCTGCCCCCCCCCCCGCCCCGCTCCTTAAAACCTGTCACCATTTGTCTTTTTTTTTCTTAACCCAATGAGTCTTTCCTTTGCATAATGTTTGTTTTGGACTGTTCCTATAAAGGATCTTGATCAGCCATTCTCAACCTCTTTCATGGCTATGGGGCCCCTTTGGAGCTCTGCTCAAAGTTTATGGCCCCTTTTCTCTGCGAGACACAAACCCGTTGTTGGAGAACCCTAGCGCTTTGCATAGCAAAGATAAAGGTACATCACCGACACTTTGGGCTTGAGCCCTTCACCTGATCTTCTCCAGTGTTGTGTTTTTACGTTTGTGTTCTACTTTATTAGAATTAGTTTCTTCCATTCTTCTCTCCCAGCGTCTGTACAGCCCCCGTCGAGAATGGCTGACCCAGATGTCTATAGATGGAACATCAAAGGAGTTCAGGGTTATGGGGTTAAGGCTGGAAAGGGGTACTGATGGTAGTGATCAGCCATGATCCGTAAAATGGCGGTGCTGGCTCGACGGGCCGAAGGGCCTACTCCAGCTCCTATTGTCTATTTGAGTCTCAGAACAGGGAACCGTTCTTCATTATCCCTTACCAATCATGTTGGAGGGCCAACAATCCGGTGCTGTCTGTGAGGAGTTTGTGTGTTCTCCTCAGACCTACCTGGGTTTCACCTTTCAAAACGTACGGAGGTTGTAGGTTAATTGGGGTATCTGTGTGGCATGGGCTGTATATCTAAACTAACATTTTAAAACCAAAAAAAACCTCACGGGATCAATAGTCCAAACTGTAACTGCCTTCAAAAATAGAATTGTTAACAATATTTGATTTGTCTTTTTTTTCTTTAAAACTCAATGAATTCAGTATTAATTCTTTAATCTGGGTCAAACGCTCTGTTTGCAGCCCTGCTAGTTTCCTGGAGAATGACTGCAACCGAGGCATTGCTGCTGCTGTGTTTGGAGTGCTGTTCTGTACCCTGTGTGCTGTGGTCATTGACAGTAATCCCTTGCCTATTGGACTGGAATCCTCCAAGGAAACAAAAGGTAAGTGAACCGGTTTTTCAAGGTCTAAAACTTCTTCCAGGATTAGGGCTCGGGTTTCCTCAGAGACTTGGGTTCCACTCCCATTATGGTCGTTGGTCGTGAACAGGAAGATTGTAAGATTCAATTTTTTATCAATGTGTAATAAAACAGTGTCCTATTACATTAATTTTCTTTTTGCCTGCTGCAAGGCAGGCAGATTCTCCACTGGCAGGAATTGCCTAAGCGCCTCTTGCAGTCGGACTTGCAATCAGAGAGTCCCTCCAGAGTCACTGAGTGTCCGTAGATTCGCCTCCAGCACTTCCATAGCCCCCGCAGCCACAAATCCAAACTACCGACGGGCCTCCCCGGCGCCCGGGCCTGACTGGCCTCCCCTCCTTCTGCTGAGGAAAGATGCCAAGATAGTAAGGGACCCATCGCACCCAAGATCCACTCTCTTCCCCCACCTCCTGATGCGGAAAAGTTTCAAGCGTGTGAAAGCGCGCATCAACGGGCTTGAAGGCCGTTTCTTCCCTGCAGCCATCAGGCTCCTGAATGTCCCCCATGACCGTATCGTGCTGTCCCTGGTTCTGACTTTTCATTGCAATCCTATACTCTGTCCATTATGCTCTTCACACAGCAGTTTGAATGTTGGAGATCACCTGTTGATCTGCTCACCCAAGATCCCTTTCTCCCCTGTATGAGGTATTTTGTGACCATTAAACTGAAGAAACTGGAATCTTGAGCAACCAATCAGCTGCTGGGGGACTTGGCTGGGTCAGGTTGGGACCCTTCACTGAGATTAAAATGGGAAAGGGGGGGGCAGTGGAAGGAGACAACTATATCAAAGGGTGGTAGCAACTGGGAAGGGGCAAATAAGTGATAAAGTGTTAGGTGGGAGGTGGAGAGACTGCTGGTTGGGGGTGGGGGGGGTTTTAAGAGTGAAAAGGAAGGACTGGAGAAGTTTGAGCTTGAAACAGTGGAACCAGGTTGATCCTTAACTCTTTGTTTTGATAACTTCTTCTTATCAACAAAGGGCAAATTCCAGTCCATACTAAATTTATGGCTAATCTCCAGAGTTCAAAGTTTATAAGAGTGGTGGAATTTTTTTAAAAAAAAGATAATACAATACTGGTCAAGAAAGCTCTGGTTTGTTTAAAAATGCATTTGATTTTGTTTGCTGCCCTCGATCTGGTCTGAGTGAGACTCCAGGTTCACAAGTGTAGATCATTCACCCTCACCACAGACTGCAGCAGCTAAAGATGGCTCACCATCACCCACGGCCAGCCCCGGGGGGGGGGGGGATTCGTGGTAATTGCTCCTCCCAAATGAGGTATTGTGCCCCGCCCCCCAAGCCCACAGCACTAGCATCGCTTGTCTCCACGCAATGTAAGCACGTGCGTTTGTTACGTGGGGGGGGGGGAGAGTGTGATGGCAACAGACAGAAAAGGTTCATGGCTGGTATGTCATCTGCTCCCACTCTCACCCACCCCCCCCCACCAGTGTGTCTTTGAATGTCAGCTTGTGCTCTTCCCCCCACCCCCATTAGACTTGATCCGATGCCGACCCCCATCACCTTTCCGAGAGGCACTTGGGGAACTGCCAATAAATTTTCCCTTTTTACACTGTAAAAAGTGCCCAAACTTTGCTGGAATAATTAAAGACATAGACCATGAATGGAGTTCCCATTGGACGCCCTGTTGTAACAGGACATGGGCAGGATGCAGAGTGGTAGATGGCGTTCAATCCGGGTAAGTGTGAGGTGATGCATTTTGAAAGGTGAAACTTGAAAGCAGAGGACAGGGTTCATGATGGGCTCCTTGACAGTATGAAAGAGTGGAGGAACTTTGGGGTCCAAATCCGTAGCTCTTTCAAAGTTGCTAAGCAGGTTGATAGGGTAGATAAGAAGACTTATGGTATACTTGGGCTTCATTAATCAGAGGATTGAGTTCAAGAGCTGTGAGGTACCTATGGAGAGGGTGCAGGGGATATTTACCAGGATGTTGTCTGGATTGGAGAACGTGTCTTATGAACCAAAGTTAGGGCTAAGGCTTTTCTCTTTGGAGCGAAGAAGAATGAGAGGTGGCAATGGGTGTGAAAGGCAGGCAGCCAGACCGTGTCTCCTGGCACGAGAGTAACAAATACGGGAGGACATCTGTTTAAGGTGAGGGTAGGAAAGTTTAGGGGAGATGTGAGGTCTGTTTTTTTTTAATCTATACACAGTAGTAAGTGCCTGTAATGTGCTGGTGGAGGCTGGCGCAAAAGGGACATTTAAAAGGCTCTTGGACAGGCACATAGTTTATAATAAAGGGATAGGGGTGTGAGTTAGGGAAGGGAAGCTTCTGATGGGATGTAGGCTATGCACCACACTTCCCTTCTCTGCAGACCCAAACAAGAATGGAAACAAAAGCATCTGTAATGGAGACAAAAAGCAAACTATGACAAGTCAGCAAGAAGCATAGGGCCACTGGAACAACATTACACAGTGAGACTCAGATTCCAACACTTGGGACAAAAAGGCTACTGCTCTGGAAAAAGTCAGTCCAAGATCTACACTGTCAGAACAGAGGATGGTCAAATACTGAGAAAGAATCGAAAGATCCTCCTGAAAACACAAGGGCCACTGCAGGAACAGACAAATGCAGAAGATCCAACCTGCACAGCAATAGAGGAAAGACCACCAGAGCTAGACAGTAGTGGACCAGCAGAGCTGACACAACCACCTGCATTACAAAGATCCATATGTGTTATCAAAGCACCTGACAGGCTGAACCTTTAAAAAATAAAGAACTGCACACTTAAAAAGGTTATGTTGCTGATGTCGGGTTCACGTTTATGTTGAATTCTAAATTGAAATGAATACAGTATGTATTGGTATGTCATGTTAAATTAAACACCTCAAGGAAAGGGAACGTGATGAGAGTACTAGTGATCCTCCTGACCACTAGAGGGAGTCGGAGACTGTTTGGTTGCAGCTTGGGGAGGATTTGAGGTGGATGCCTCCGCATGGTCCTGAGAGAGTTCTTTGGCTAATAAAATCTAGTTGTTTTTGAAAGAACTCAAGTTTCTTTATTGCAATAAAAGAAACATCACAGTTGAGTAGGTTTGTATAGGTTAGCACAACATCATGAGCCAAGGGGTCTGCACTGTATATAACCACGATTGTGATTTTCTTCTTGTCCCGTAGAGTACAAGAAGATCATTGCAATGCTCTTCTATCCTGTTATGTACTATCCCCTCATTGCATGTGCAGCAATGAAAAACAAAGTGAGTTACTTGTTCGGAAGCCTCCTTTCCTGGCTACACTGTGGTGTTCTCATTTGGCAGAGAATTGAATGCCCTTTATCACTGGAGGTAATTATTTATTTCTGCTTATTCAACTGTCTTAAGTTTTAATCAGATTTTGTTCTAACCTGAAGGACTTATAAACAGTGTGATTATCGTTGCAGCCGGAGGTGATTTGTATTAATACCAGGACAATGGTTCTTTTTTTTTCTCTGAAGAAATAACTTGTTTGACATCAGTGCTGAGAACCAGCAAGCTAATGTCCTTGATCTGCAACCTGACTTGATTTCCGTAGAATGCACTGAATTCTTGATCGGATCGTCACTGAATGTCCACCTCTTCTTGGGCCATAAGCACGTATTTATCACTAATATTCCCAGCACTTGCAAGTCCTTTTTTTGTGTGTGGATTAAACCACCTGCATTTCTAAAGCTGCTTTCACATCCTTCCTCGTACAAAACCACAGCCTATAGATTACTTTGAGAGTGGCTCCTGCAATGTAGAATGCAACCCAAGAATTGGGAGCGGGAGTAGAAGAAAAACAGTTCCACGCCCCACTCTCACATCTGTCCATGGCCTCGTGTACTGTCCCACCAAGACCACCCATAAATTGATGGAGCGACGCTTGATTTTTCCCCATCTGGGCATTCTCCAACTGGATGGCTTCAACATCAAGGTCTGGTTTCTGCTATCCTGCTCTCCGTTCTCCCGTCTTTCCTCCTGCTCTCCGTTCTCCCGTCTTTCCTCCTGCTCTCCGTTCTCCCGTCTTTCCTCCTGCTCTCCGTTCTCCCGTCTTTCCTCCTGCTCTCCGTTCTCCCGTCTTTCCTCCTGCTCTCCGTTCTCCCGTCTTTCCTCCTGCTCTCCGTTCTCCCGTCTTTCCTCCTGCTCTCCGTTCTCCCGTCTTTCCTCCTGCTCTCCGTTCTCCCGTCTTTCCTCCTGCTCTCCGTTCTCCCGTCTTTCCTCCTGCTCTCCGTTCTCCCGTCTTTCCTCCTGCTCTCCGTTCTCCCGTCTTTCCTCCTGCTCTCCGTTCTCCCGTCTTTCCTCCTGCTCTCCGTTCTCCCGTCTTTCCTCCTGCTCTCCGTTCTCCCGTCTTTCCTCCTGCTCTCCGTTCTCCCGTCTTTCCTCCTGCTCTCCGTTCTCCCGTCTTTCCTCCTGCTCTCCGTTCTCCCGTCTTTCCTCCTGCTCTCCGTTCTCCCGTCTTTCCTCCTGCTCTCCGTTCTCCCGTCTTTCCTCCTGCTCTCCGTTCTCCCGTCTTTCCTCCTGCTCTCCGTTCTCCCGTCTTTCCTCCTGCTCTCCGTTCTCCCGTCTTTCCTCCTGCTCTCCGTTCTCCCGTCTTTCCTCCTGCTCTCCGTTCTCCCGTCTTTCCTCCTGCTCTCCGTTCTCCCGTCTTTCCTCCTGCTCTCCGTTCTCCCGTCTTTCCTCCTGCTCTCCGTTCTCCCGTCTTTCCTCCTGCTCTCCGTTCTCCCGTCTTTCCTCCTGCTCTCCGTTCTCCCGTCTTTCCTCCTGCTCTCCGTTCTCCCGTCTTTCCTCCTGCTCTCCGTTCTCCCGTCTTTCCTCCTGCTCTCCGTTCTCCCGTCTTTCCTCCTGCTCTCCGTTCTCCCGTCTTTCCTCCTGCTCTCCGTTCTCCCGTCTTTCCTCCATTCACAGAGCCACCCCCTCCCCCTGCTTGCTCCCCTATTACCTCCTGCCTGTGGGACTGTGCTCCTTCCCCTCATCCCCACCACCATTTTGTTCAAGCGCCTGCCTACATTTTCTTCATACCTTGAGCCTGAAGCATTGGTATCTTTATCTTTGCTACATAGAGGAGACCATTTGACCTGAGTTTCTCCAGCATTGTGTTTCTACAATTGGGAGAAGTTGGTCATCTCGTCCATCAGATCTGCTCCACCATTCAGTACAATCATCTGGTCTGGTTGTTCCACTTACCAACCTGCTTTGTCATAATCTTTAAATCCCCTACCATTCAAAAATCTGTGTCAATGCGGCGACTGCTTCATTGGGCCGTGAATTCCAGATTCACTGCTCCCTGGGAAAAGTAGATCCCGCTCATCTTGCAAATCAGCTCTCTCTGCCCTCAAATCTTGAAGCGATGTCACCTAGATCTTGTCTCACCAGCAGGTGGAAACGACCACCCTGCTTTCACCATGCCTTCATCACTTGCTTTTGACAAGATCCCCCTCATCCTTCTAAACTCCAGTGAGAATATTCGCAGGCTTCTCGATCTCTTCTCACCGAAGCCCCCACTTTTGGAATCCACCTGGTGAACTGCCTCCAAAACCATTACAGTAAACCCCCCCCCCCGGTATCTGGCACCTATGGGGAATGATAAACGCCGGAAAAGTGAGTTTTCCGGATGCTTAGATGGCGTGTTGTGTGATTGGTGAACGGCAAGGTGTGCCACTTTTAAACATCTGTAATATTTTTAAACCTATTTATTTGGAAAAAAAATTTCTTGAATTCCAGATAACAGGGGTTTTACTGCATATAAATTCTTCGAGTAGGAGACACTGAAAGCTCCAACAAATGGCTGTGTGATGATGGGGGGAGTGTGGTAAATGTTCATCTCTTTGATATGTATGTCAAATAAACCATAACTTTTGAGTACGTCTCCCAACTCAGTTGTATATTTAATTCAAAGACTCTGAGCATGCAGAATCAGTTTGATTTCCCCCCCCCCCTTACTGTTGGTGACCCTGTCTTTCATGGGGAGGCACAAGCCTTGAGGCTTAGTCCCATTGGCCAGGGAGCCCTTGTCTGCACAATGTTCCTGATTGGTTGTGAGCGCTTATTGGACTGAAGGTTCCGATTTTCCTGCCAAAGCTGGCAGTTTTCTGGTTCTAAAGCACTTTCATGTCTGCCCTCTGGCCTTAAAAAGTAACGAGGAAGATCCATCAGAATTGTTCCCCACCGCTAAGGAGGACCCAGAGGTTTGAGCTCTTTGCAACTAATTGAAGTTTTTAATCCTTTGCTTGTTTTGCAATGCAGATGTACAAATATTATTCCTTGCTGAGAAGCCTCCCCCAGCTCCTGTGTCTGGGATTTCTGAGTGTCGTTTATCCTATCCTGTTACTGAGGGACAATGAGATGTCACGAAATCTGACTTCCCATTGGGTGAGTGTCAACAGTCCGCTGAGGGCAGGGTGGATTGGTTGGGGGCTTCTCATGAAGGGGCAATATTCGTCAACCCAGAAAACGTCGACAGAAAAAAAAGACAAATTTTAGTCGGGCCTGGCTCATGTAGGAATGTGCTTCATTCAGATTTCAGATTTATTGTCAGAGTACATGCATGACATCACATACAACCCTGAGATTCCTTTCTCCTGCGGACCAGGCCATTTAATGTTAGTGCAGAGAATAAACTGTACACAGCGTAAACAAATAAAAGCTGCCAACAAACAAGAATGTAAATGAACTGTGCAATACAGAAAGAACATCAATAAAGTGCAAAAATAAGAGTCCGTAAATGAGCCCCTGATTGAGTTTGTGGTTGAGGAGTCCGATGGTGGAGGGGGAGCAGCTGTTCCTGAACCTGGTGGTGCGAGTCTTGTGGCACCGACACCTCTTTCCTGACGGCAGCAGCAAGAACAGACTACTGCAATCTTTTTGATCTGGGGGCAGTAACATCTGCGATGGTCTGGACAATAGCCTTGCAGCCAAACGAACACAGCACAGTATTAGATTGGTGTTGTTTGAAAGAGCTCTGACTGAGGTTGTCTATTGATGAAAAGAAGTTGGGATCTTGCTGGTCGAGAGGAAACTGTGTGGGTGAAGGACTGGAAGGTGAGAGGTGTTGCTAGTTGAAGAGCTGGGTTAAATATCTTTGGAGTGACACTGCCAGCCTGGTGAGTTGCCAAGTGTTTGTTACAGGCCTGTCTTGTGAAAAGCACAATGAGAGGGTGTCACCTGAAGTTTGATGGCATGTTAGGACAACTTGTTCAGTTGCCTCCACAGAGTAAATGTGGTTTGAACATGTAGCCGTTGGGTTGTAAATACTAGGGTGATGCTTCTGGGTATTTATCCCTTATCAAAATTCTCTTCTTCCTCCCATCCCACATTCAGTGTCAACCTGAAGACTACTACACAGATTACTTGAAACTCTTGCTGAGAAAAAGGCCATCTGAGAACAGGTTTGGGAATACTTTTCAAATTATCCACACCATCACAGTCAATGGGTTTTAACGTTTTAGATTAGCCATCAAGTCATTCCAAAACCTTAATGCGAGTCTTTTTTCGTTTTCATCCCACCCACCTCCTTTAGTGTCCGAGCAGATCGGCCAAGTCTCTTGTCAAAAATGGGGAAGTTGACGCGATCTTGGATCTACATACCAACGAGAGGTATGCTTCACATAAAACACAACGCTGGATAAACTCAGCTGGTCGAACGGTGAACTTTGTGCAGGAAAGACAAAGATGTAGAACCAACATTTCAAGGAAGGGCTCCAGCCTGAAACGTTGTTACCTTTGCTACATTGTTTGACCAGCTGAGTGTCTCCAACATCGTGTTTTTCCTTCAACCCTGGTGTCTACTGACTTTGGTGTTTTTAATTACTGCTTCATCTCTGCGTGGACAAAGCCACAGATCATTGAAATGTATTAAGTGGTCTCTTCTCCTCTCTTGGAATCAAATGAAAATGCCATTGGGTCATTTGGATCTGTCCTCTGAATCATGCCGTGTATATTTCCAGTCTCTTTTGTACAGTTGTAGTTAAATCTGCTCCTGCTGTTCGTTTGGATCCCTCTTTCCCCCCCCCCCCCCCCCCATCGCAGCTCTCCTTTTGGAAGGGTGAAGCACATTTGGAATGTTTGAATGTTTGTCTCCCTCCTCAGGGGTGATGAGGACATTTCCACTGGCTTTAAACCGGAGGAAATGTTGGATGTTCTGCCTGGAGCTGGGTGAAACCGTGGATCAAGGTTCTTTGCCTCTAAGTTGTGTTACTCTCCCTGAGGAAGACAAATTTTTACAGCGGTGGTGATACCATCTCACCCAAGACATTGGTCCTGTTGTATATTCTGATTTTTTTTTTTAAAAAACATCTGCCTGTGTTGCAACTTGAATATTTTGATTGCACCCTATTTCTTGAGAGCTGGGAGTTCATTTTTGAGAAGAATAACAAATATTTTGCCTTGAGCAGCCACTCTCAACAAGCCCCCCCCCCCCCTCCACCAATGGGGGCTGCCACATTTTCTTTTAACCTTCTTTAACGTAGTCGGTTGGAAAGAAGTACCGAAACTGGGCTGCTTCACAGGGAAGGGGGGCCCATAAACTTCGAGCAGAGTCTTTGGTGGCGGGTGGTCCATAGCCGAATAAAGGTTGAGAATGGCTGGTTTAAAAGACCTTTGGATCGGCGCATGGATGTAAGGGAAAATCAAGGGTGATGGCAGTTTGGGAAGGGTTAGAATGATGGTGGAGTTGGTTTATTCAGGGGCTGGCACAACATTGAGGTCTGAAGGGCCTGTGTTCTGTGTCTGCTTCCACCATGACTGTTGGCTGGATTCAATTCCATCTGCCAAATATTTTGCCTTGGGCAGCTATTCTCAACAAGGGCCCAGTGGCCCTCCTGGAGGCCACAGCACATGTATGTAACATGGCCTTGTTTTCTTTGCACCTCACAGAACACGATTTTTTTAAATATATGTAGTTGGTAGGAGAAATCAACTAGAGTGTTTCACAGGGAAGGGGACCTATAAACTCTTTTTGACAAGAGTCCTAAGGGGGACCAATAGCCAAAAGAAAAAGATGAGAATGCCTGGCCTGGAGAATTTTTTAACCACTTTCTTTATTCCCCATACAGGATTCCGAATTCCACCAAAACTAACTGTGTCCATGACGGTGGCTTTGATTACCATCTATCAGGTAGTTATATCAATGGTCTTTCAATTTAGACATACAGCACAGCAACAGGCCCTTTCGGCCCTCGAGCCCATGCCGTCCAATTATGCCCAGTTGACTTACAACCCCCGAGCAAGGGAACCGGAGCCCGCGGAGGAAGCCCATGCCTTGATCCTCCAAGTCATCTTCATCCACTTTGTACGTGTTTGGGAAGTTAACTGAGAATTTCAACCAGCCCGGCCTTGTAGTTTTTAATCACAAGATAATGGAACAGAAGCAGTCCATTTGGCCCATCGAGTCTGCTCCGCAAAACCTCCCTGAGCTAAATTGTTCTCTCATCTAGTTCCAAGTTCCAGCCTTGTCCCCTTACCCTGACTAATTAGATACCTATTAAATTCCCCCAATTATCTTGCCTCCACAGCTGTATATAGCAATGACTTCCACAAATCCACGACCCTCTGGGAAAAGAAATTTCTCCTCATCTCTGTTGTAAATTGGTACATTTTAATTCTAAGACCGTGCCCTCTTGTCCTGGATTCACCCAACAGGGGAAACATCATATTTCCATCCACTCTGTCCAACCATTAATTATTCAAAATGGTTCAGAGATACCCTCTCATTCTTCTGTATTCTAATGAATAGAGTCCAAGAGCCGCAAAGTGTTCCTCCTATGTTATCCTTCTCAACCATCATTCTGGTAAACACCCTCTGTACCCTCTCCGACCTAGATATGGGGCCCAAAACTGCACACAGTTCTCCAAATGAGGTCTCACCATAGTCTCATCAACACCTTTATTCTTGTACACAATCCTCTTTGAAATTAATGCCAACATAACATTCGCCTTCTTTACTGCCAATCCAACCTGGTAGTCAACTATACGAAAGTTGCGAAGCTACAGTAGAGCCATTGGTGTTAGTGGTCTATTACTTTGTGCACTCACTTGTGCCTTTTGGATTTAGTTACTGTATTTAAAGGCATACAAGACCCATGGGCAAATAAGACATTCCAACCCCCCCTCCCCCAAATTTCAGCAGGGAATGTTGAGAAAATTCTTAGTGTATTTACAGGTAAACAGATGTTTTTAATTCAGTTCTCACTCACTGTGCTGTGTCCACTACCTTTATCAGGGGTATCGGTGTTCCCATGCCAGACTGTGATGCGGCCAGTTAGCACACTTTCCACCACAGATCTAGAAATTTGTCAGGGTTTCTGGCGTCATCCCAAACCTCTGCAAACTCCTGAGGAAGTAGAGGCTCTGACGTGCTTTCTTCACGACAACAGTTCTGTGTTGGATCCCGGAAAGATCCTCTGCAATGGTGACTCCCAAGAACTTGGGGTTTTTTTCACCCTCTCCACCTCTGACGATCACTGGATCAAATGCCTCTGGTTTTCCCTTCCCAAAGTCAACAATCAGCTCCTTGGATTTGGTGACAGTGAGTGTGAGGTGGTGGTTGTTGGTGCAATCTGCCTCCAATATTGCCCCTGCTTAAACAACGCGCTACCTTGGTATCATTAGTGAATTTGTGGACGGTGATGTTGTCGTACCAAGACAAGCAGTCATTGGTGTACAGTGAGTAGAGCAGGGGGCTAAGAGCACAGCCATGGTTGAGGCCTTGGGTGGATTTAATGCTGAAATGCCAACTGTCCATAGCTTATTTCTTGGACGCAATTGTTTGTTTGAATCGACATCAGTGGTTGCTTTTTCTTCCCCCACCTGATTCATTGGATCTTGATCTTTCTCTTGCTATAGGTCGCTCTTTTGTTAGTGGTGAACGTTGTCCCGACCCTACAGAAAATGCGAGCTGGTGTGCGCGAAGAGATATCCTACGTACTTGAGGGGTTTGGGATCAACCTTTCAGATGAGCGGGCTGAAGTCCTCAAAATTGTCAAACATTACTTTTGGATCTTTGAAGGTACCAGCTGACTTTTTTTGACTAAGGGAAACTCCTCCATCATCTCAGAGGAGTGCGTTGGAACAGAGGGATCGGGAAATACAGATACACAATTCCCTAAAAGTGGTGTCAAAAGTAAATAGGGTTGTGAAGAGAGCTTTTGTTATTATTGGCCTCCAGAAATCAAAAGTATTGAGTATAAGAGTTGGGATGTTGTGGTAAAGTTTGGAGGATCGTGTGCAGTTTTGGTCACCGAACTACAGGAAAGAGGGCAGAGAGGATTTACTAGGATGTTGCTTGGATTTCAGGAACTGAGTTACAGGGAAAGGTTAAACGGGTTAAGACTTTATTCTCTGGAGCGTAGAAGAATAAGGGGAGATTTGACAGTCATTTAAAATTGATGGGGATGGGCTTTTTCCACTGACAGTAGATTAGATACAAACCAGAGGACATGGGTTTAGGGTGAGAGGGGAAAAGTTTAGGGGGAACTTCTTCACACAGAGAGGTGGGAGTGGGGAGCGAGCTGTCGGCTGAAGTGGTGAATGCGGGCTCAATTTCAAGATTCAATTTATTATGATGGTAATAAAACGATGTCATATTACATGCAGACAGATTCACCACTGGCAGGAATTGCCTAAGTGCTTCTTCCACTCAGACTCGCACTTGCAGTCAGAGAGAGGGATGCAAAGGAGACTCCAAGTGTCCGTAGATTCCCCTCCAGCACTTTGGCAGCCACGCACAGTCCAGTCCAAACCATTGACGACCCGAGCTCCAGGTCCAAACCTTTGGCATGGTCAGGAACCCTTCAGCGCCCTCGGTACCTCCTCGCGTCCCATTTCCGATACCTGGTGCCCCCTCGGCCAGTCTCCGGCAGTCTCACAGCTCCCCCGGGTTCCTTGCCTCGAGTCTCCAGCAGCCCGCCACATGTTCTGGTCCCCCAGCCGCAGAGCCCCCTCACTGGTCCACCGCCTTGATCACCGTCCCCACTGATCATCTCCTCTGCTTTCCCCTCTCAGGTGGGGAGAGGGTGTCCTCTGCTTTTTTTTTCCACTGTCAATTTTGATTTCTAAGAAGAATTTGGGCAGGTACATGGATTCGAGGGTTATGGATTGCTATGGACGGGATATAGGTCAGTGGGACTATGGAAAACAATAGTTAAACATGGACTAGAAGGGCCGAAGGGCCTGTTTCTGTGCTGTATTGTTCTGTGATCTTCTTGGTCCCACCCATTGGGAGATTATCCTGTTAATCTAACATCAAAATTTCTGATCAATGGTCACTTCTTAGATTCACTGAAGAAAGAGTTGAATTATGTTGTGAAATATATACAATTAAAGAATTGTATCCTTTGAAAAATATTGTAACTGATTTTTTTTAAAGTTTACTCTCCTATCAGTGAACTGAAAATTCACTCTTGTTTTTCTTCGTACAGTTTGCTATATTTTGGCCGTCTCTACATCTTGTTGTTTCACCCTCTTCATGTTGATGAGGTCAATGGTTTTGCACAGGTAAACTTTTTTTTAAAAAAACAACAAACATTTTGTATTTGTCATTTCCTTGTAATCGGTGAGCAGAAAATTTGGTTTTGAATAATCTATTGTTCTCAAGTCCAAATACAATAAAACACTGCTAAAATACTAAACCCATCGAGTCTGCCCTGCCATTTAATGATGAGTTGATCCATTTTCCCACCACTCACCATAACCTTCGATGCCCTGACTAATCAAGAACCTATCAGACAATATCTTAAATGCACCCATTGACCTGCTTCCACCACTGTCTGAGGCAACAATTTCCACAGATTTACCTCCCTCTGGCTAAAGAAATTTCTTTGTTGTAAGCAGATGCCCTTAAATCCTGAAGTTGTGCCCTCTTGTCCGAGACTCTCCCATCATGGGAAACCTTTCCAATCTACTCTGCCCAAACCTTTCAGCATTCATGAAGTTTCATTGAGACCCACCCCCCCCCCTCATTCTGCTAAATTCCGACGAGCAGAGGCCAAGAGCTGTCAAACGCTCCTCACATAAGCCTTTCGTTCCCGGAATCATCCTTGTCAACCTCCTGTGAACTCTCTCCAGTATCAGTACATCCTCTCTGTAATGAGGAGCCCAAAACTGCTGGCAATACTCCCAAGTGAGGTCTCACAGGTCCTTATAAAGCCTCCCCATCGCATCCCCGCCCCTATTTCATTATATTCCTCTTAAATAAATGTAGATTGTTTTTTCCTCCAAGCTTCCCAATTGTGAGTTTTTGAGTGGAACAGGCTCTTTAGCTCAAGTCTGTTCCTTTTTAAATCGTCTTCCCCTTCGTATTGGAATTTAGTTTCTCAACAATGGAAGATGGAAGAGCTGTCCTTCATTTGTAAAAACACAATGCTGGAGAAACTCAGCAGGTCAAACAATATACTTTATATAGCAACGGTAAAGAGACATAAACCAATGTTTTGAGCTTGAGCCCTTCACCAAGGTGTAGGCAGGTGCCCAAACAAAATGATGGAAGGGAGGAGCACAGTCCTATGGTCAGGATAAGGGAGGGAGGGCACACCAGTAGTCAGTAGTGTGAGGTTTCTTTTATTGTAATAAAGTCACTTGGGTTCTTTCAAAAGCAACGAGACTTTATTAGCTGAAGTACACACACTGTGTGGAGGCATCCATCTTGAATCCCCAAGCCGCAACAAACTAGTCTCAGACTCCCTCTAGTGGTCAGGAGGATCATTAGCACTCTTTCACTGCAGGTAGGAGAGAAGTAGGGAAAAAAGCCAATTAAACTTGACTGCCTCACATGGACGGGGGCCATGGCCAAAAAGAAGGTTGAGAATGGCTGGTTTAAGTAATTGGTCCCTAATTCTGTAGCAGTGTCTCCTTGTCCAACATTTCTCCCAGCAATAGAAACATCTTCTCATCTACCTTCTTGGCATCATGTATAATTCCAAGGTCACATATTATAGCTGGCTGGCAATGGGAATGCACTTTGCCTGTTTTCTACTGAGTGTTGCTACTTGTGTTCCTGTTTAAACATTAACTTCCTCTGTCAACAGAGAAAACCTGCAGACCCTCTATCGTGGCGACACCTATAAAGTCTTCAAAGTCCAGAAGCACATCAAACCCTCTCAGTCTGCCCTCGTCTCATGGATGAGCTTTACCAGTTACCAGGCCGCGTACGTCGCTCTAGGTAACTGGCGATCGTTGAAAGTTAGTTCTGTTGAAGAGTCTGGGTGAGGCCCAAGTGCAAATTGAAGTTGGATGTCACTCAGTAAATTCAACATCTTGAGAAATTCAAGATTGTGTGAAATTCCAGGCTCCATCAGATTTATTGTCAGAGTACAGACATGACATCACATACAACCCTGAGATTTTTTTCCTGCGGGCAAGGCAGAATTACCACTTATTGGAAGTGCAAAAAAAACACTACCCAACGTTCAAATAAAAAAATGTAAACAAACTACAATACAGGGAGAAAATAAAAATCAATAAAGTGCTCAAGTAAAAGTCCTTAAATGAGTCCCTGATTGAGTTTGTTGTTGAGGGATCTGATGGTGGAGGGGGAGCAGCTGTTCCTGATCCTGGTTGGTGTGAGTCTTGTGGCACCGAGAGCTCTTTCCTTCAGGTTGCTTGTGGAGAACCACACACAGTAGGCCATTTAGCCCGTCTCCTCTAAATGCCTGTTAATACACCTCCGGTAGATGCACGCAGCTTACTCGACGACGAGTAGACCCTTCCAGTCAGTTGTAGAAGTCCCTCAGCTGCTGAAGCTTCTGTGGGTATTTTGAGGGTTCAGCTGTGGTGTTTTATTTAATGGGATGTTTGAGAACCTGTTAGAACAGCACGCACAGATATTGACCCAGGAATTGTTTACGGTGATTTTGAGGCATGGACTGCAATGGTACATCTCCAAATGGTTACGTTGTTCTATCTGAATCCAACCCACCCCTAGCCATGGGTCTCTGTTCTTGTGTTACACTTTATTACTGAATATGCACTGTTTCTTTCGTTCTCCTTGTGTGATTATGGCCATTGGTCCTAAGGCAGCTTTGCTATCTGTGCCCAATCCCGAGAAAGTCTTACTCTGCCCCAAAGTTTTAAATTTTGTTTACAACACCGTTGAAGCCGATTCCAGCCATTTCTGCCCAGTTGCACCCGTACGTTTTGAACGGTGGGAGGGAACTGGAGCACTCAGTTTTTGCTGGTTGATTAGATTCTGGAAACCAGTAAAATCCCTGGTATCTGGAATTCAAGTAACCAGCCAAAAAAAATCGAGGAAAATAAATTTTAAAAATTAAAGTAAATGTGAATAAAATAATAGGTTTAAAAAATACCTATTTTAAAAGTTACAAATGTTCTCTGAATTAACACACGAACCTTTGGTAAAAATGGGAGCAAATATTTCAGCCAGCGGAGGGTCTTGGTCGGGCTTTGCTAGTAGCAGCTGTTTGAATAAAGTTGTGTGAAACAGCAATGGCGTCGCCCAGGATGAAGAGCTGGTTGATAAACTTGAGGATGGGGGGGGGTTAATTATCTATAATGTTCGTCTTTTGAGCGGCTCCGTGGAGGGGGAGGAACCTGCAGATGCAACGATAGTAAAATGTTTTCAAAGAATGGGACTGAAAATAAAGTAAAATTCTTTAAAGTATCTATAATTCACACAAGTGAAGTTTGTTTAGTGGAGGTATAGTATTTTTGTCTTTCAGACTGTTTATTGTTATTGCTGGTATATTAGGGCATTAGAAGAGTAAGTCTCAAGCAATCAGAAAATACATCAGTAGTTGCCGGATACCAGGGGTTTTGCTGAACTTTGCCCTGGATGAGCTTGTTGGAGCTGTATTTCCTTTCAAGTGAAGAATCTTCCAGGACTAAACCTTACAGACAGTTGGAGGTGTCGGGGGCAGAATTGCTGGTTGTTGATGCATGGATTCTGACCACGCGTGGATACACAGTGGGTGCTAAGCCAGTTGAATTCCTGGTTATCTGTGCCCCCAAACAGGCTATGGTTTGACGAGATGGCAAAATTGTTGAATAATGGTAGAGATTGTTGGTATTTATTGCAACACTGTCCTCTACCGGCATCACCTACGGCTCCTAGAACGCTTCCATCAGCCCTGTCTCCGCTCAATCCTCAACATTCACTGGAATGACTTCATCACCAACGTCGAAGTACTCGAGCTGGCAGAGTCCGCAAGCATCGAATCCATGCTGCTGAAGACCCAATTGCGCTGGGTGGGTCACGTCTCCAGAATGGAGGACCATCGCCTTCCCAAGATCGTGTTCTATGGCGAGCTCACCACTGGCCACCGAGACAGAGGTGCACCAAAGAAGAGGTACAAGGACTGCTTAAAGAAATCTCTTGGTGCCTGCCCCATTGACCACCGCCAGTGGGCTGATATCGCCTCCAACCATGCATCTTGGCGCCTCACAGTTCGGCGGGCAGCAACTTCCTTTGAAGAAGACCGCAGAGCCCACCTCACTGACAAAAGACAAAGGAGGAAAAACCCAACACCCAACCCCAACCCACCAATTTTCCCCTGCAACCGCTGCAACCGTGCCTGCCTGTCCCGCATCGGACTTGTCGGTCACCAACGAGCCTGCAGCAGACCTGGACATACCCCCTCCATAAATCTTCGTCCGCGAAGCCAAGCCAAAGAAGACATTGGTGAATCGAAATTTATTGTCAAGGTCGAATCACAAAACTGGTTGTTTTGCGGTAACGTCACAGTGAAAATATTTATATAAACCACCTTACAACAGTGAACAAAAATAGTGCACGAGGTTCATTGATTATTCGGGAATCTGATGGCAAGGGAAGAAGTTATCCTTGTGCCGCTGAGGGCTCGTCGTCAGGCTCCTGTACCTTTTTTTCCCCGATGGTAGCAGCGTGAAGAGGGTGGTGGGGGAATCCTTGAGGATAGAGGCTCCTTCCTTAAGGCACCGCCTCATGTAGATGTCCTCGATGGAGTGATTTCTGGTGTCACAGGCCATTAACAACTCTCTGGAGTTTTTTTTTCTTGTCCTGTACCAGACAGTGATGCATCGAAAAGCGACATGAATATTGTAAATATTTAACATGCTTAAATCACTCTCTCCTGTCTTTTCCATCCAGGATTTCTGTTTCAGCTATTGATGTTCTTCTCCTGTTTTCTCATACTTGCCTTTCTGGTTGCTGTTCCTATCATCTACGGGAAAAACCTGTTCCTCTTTAAGATCCTAGAAAGAATGTGGTGAGTGCACTGAACCCTTGAATTCCTGTAAGGACGAAGCCTTAAGATGTGTCATTGCATGCCCTCTGTTCAATTATTGGCCCCTTAATTTAGCCTTTCCTCTACCAGCCCCCAATCTCGAAAGGTGGCCCCTTTTAAATTCCTGATCTGGCCCGTGTCGTGGTGACTTTTGCCACCAAACCATGCTGGAGTCTGCCGTGCATGTCACTGAACCCTTTGCAAGAAAGAAGGGAATGGTCGGTGTCCTGAAAGTGAATATACCTCAAAATGACAATACAGTAGAATCCCTGTTATCCGGCACCTTTGGGGATCGCGGACGCCGAATATGCAAATTTTCCAGTTGACCGACACTTGCCTAATTAATACACTAATGCATTCGGGATACGCCATTTAAAAGACTGGGCAAAATAATCAGTATTGCAATCTTTATTTACATCGTTCACTTTAATCAGGTAATTCCCGTAACTTACAGAATATAAATTCGAACCCCAGTCGCTGATCCTATAACAGTGTTGTGCTGGCCCATACACTAACAGTACCGCTGCCATAATTATACCCCACCAATTTTAAATGCATGTTCTTTTACCAGCCACATAGGACAATCCTCAAAACTTAAAAATGTTGCCTCAAAATGAAGGCTGTCTTGTACCCCAGGTCTAAAATCCGAATCTTGACAGCGAAGTCTACAGCACCACTGCTGTCTTCCCTCTTTTTTTCCCCCTCCCCCTCCATATCCTATCCCCATCCCACCGGCTCCGAGTCGATTGTCCCTAGGTGCACTCTACCATCTTCCTCGGGCTGACAATCCAACTTGCCTGCGTGCCAGTGTCCCGGTCAGGGCCCTCGGTGCACCTTCCTCTCGCTGACAACCTGACTCTTTTCCCTTCCCCCCCCCACAAGTGGCTACAGTGAAAACCTGCGCGTGCGCAATGAAGTCTCAGGGCTCCCCCGCGGGGTCTATCCACCCAGTCTTAATTGAAATTAAATTTATTCTTTTTGCCAGTTGTTTGAGTATCTGAATAATGGGAATTCTACTGTATGTTATTCTGGTTGCAGGATTCACCAATAATCTTTCCTGCCATGTACTTGGGATGGTTAGGAAATATCTGCCACCATTAAAATTTAGACATGGTAACAGGCCATTTCGGCCCAGGAGTCAGTGCCGCCCAATTAACCTATATCCCCGGTATGTTTTGAACGGTGGGAGGAAACTGGAGCCCCCGGGGAAAACCCACGCAAACTTGGGGAGAAAGAACAAACTCCATACATACTGCATGGGATTTGAACCCCAGTCCCGATCAATGACCCTGTAAAGGTGTTGTGCTAACCACACCTTTTTTTTGAATATTTTATGATTTTTCCAAACAATTATCAATTCTATACAAAATTCTCTGCAGAGTTCAAGCCCCTTCCGTCCCCCACCGACCCTCAACATTTAACACTTGGCTAACCACAGTTACACCCTATATTGAAGAGATTCACAACAAGGGTGTGAAACATACCAGGGTTTTGTGGGTTTGAAATGGCGGCCAGAGCTCAGGCTGTCGCCTTTTCTTAAATTTACCTGGTTAGGATACGATGGACCCCCTCCCCATCTGATTGAGGGATCGACGGGGAAGGTAGGGTGGCGAGGCATGGCGGACCACACTATGGTTGTGTACCTATGGAATTTAAGTAGGGTTGCCAATTTTATTATTTTTTTAAAAGTATACTTTTTTCCTCAATTTGTAAGTAATTTTCACCAGGGGAACACAAATTTTCATTTCTGTGTTCCAGCATGCAATTCTCGGGCAGGAGTCAGATTTCCAGGTGCTTGCTGGCAACTCCCAATGCAGTCGTTACCAAATGCACAAACCACACTTGATTTTTTTTTTTAAATACATATTTCTCTCCTTTCTTTAAGGCCTTTCTGGTTGGCATTGATTGTGGTCCTGTTGATTCAACATTTACTTGCTCGATTCTTCTTCCTACTGCAAGATGGCAAAAGCATGAACATTACTAATAGGTATCGGAAGCTTCGATCATTTGTGGAAGGGATCTGGAAAACTGGCACTGTTTTAGTTCATTTGTAGTTGACTGCATTACATTGAGGCACCTTCACCAGAGTCCGACGGTTGTGGGTTCTGGTTCCACTACCAAATGTATGGGGGGGGGGGGGGGGAATATTGTGGTTTCTGCGGCATGGCCTGATGAGATGTAGCACAAGAGCAGAGCACCTTGGAGGGTCCGTTCATGGTGAGTGCTGGCTCAGATTCCAGCTGGAAGTCGTGCAAGGGCTTTGGGGTGCAGCCTTCTAAGGCAAACCAGACGGGGGACCCAAAGTGCTTTCTGGTGGCATCAGAGCCAGACTATTTTAGACCCTATGCTGCCTTGGTTGGAGCAGTTCCCCATGCATCCTGGTAGGATGTTATCAATGGCTTGCCTGTCAGTTGTGGTGGAGACATGAGGCTGAATCTCCTCAGATTTTAGAGGAAGTACAGGTGTTGCTCGGCTTTCTTGGTGGTGAGGTCAATGTGTTTGGACCAGGGCAGGTTGATGGAGATGGAGGCCCCTTGGTTCTTCAGACCAGTGATGCTGCAATTACTGTTTTTGGGATTGGGATTTTCAACATCAAACTTTGGCCGAGTAAATAATTTGGCTCTCGGTTAAAATTGGCTGAGAGGGAAGTTCCACATTGGGAAGAGCAAACTAATTTAAAATCTTTTCAAAAATTAATCTCCCCTTGTAGACGATGCCTATACATCTTCACGTACCTGTTCTTCCAATTCAGTGTCTTCATTGGGACCATTACTGGGGTGTGGCGGATGGTCCTTTTACAGTTCTACAACGTCATTCACTTCTGCAGATTGGATCTAGGCCTCTTAAATCAAAGCGTGGAGCAATTTGACCCAGGTAATTTTTCTCTGTTTATTTTTGCTCTCTTGTGTCTGTTTTGGTGTTCCACGGAATTGAGTGTGAGTTGCCATCTTTAAAAGAAACTGAATTTTTTTTTAAATCTGCAAAAGATCAGGTTTGATTAAATGTTCTTGCTGGATTCCTGATGCAGCAATATTTGTGATTCAACGCCCAGTGCAAATTCTATCGGCGATATTTAGGCGGCAATGCTCAAATTCGGTGCTGTCTGTAAGGAGTTTGTACGTTCTCCCCATGTCTGCGTAGGTTTCCTCCACCTCTAGAAGCGTACAGGGGTTAATTGGTGTATTTGGGTGGCATGGGCTTGTGGGCTGGAAGGACCTGCAGCCATGCTATATCTCTAAATTTATGTTTTAAAAATTAAAATTTCCTCTACTTCCACTCCGGCAGATGTAGCCTGAGTTTTTGAGCTCTTAATTCCCTGTGTCCTTGTTCAATTTATTTATTTTCTTATATCAAAGCTCCCGAACCTTAGATGGTCGTGTAGGGAGTGATAAAGAGATGGAATTAGTGTCAGAGAATGATACCCAGCTACTTGTCTTGCATCAAGAATGTGCCTCACACCTGTACATGTGGTAACACTGGACAACAAAGATTTTGCTTCCTGACCACTTTTGGGTGAATTTTATGGATTTTTGGAAGCTGATTGTGAAAATCATCTTAAAATGTTCTTATCCTAAAGTTTATGATTTCCTGTCATATTTTAAGTCGACAAGTCGTTTTGGTCAGTCCAAGCGTGCCTGGGCATGGACTCAGTCCGAGTGCTACCCAAATGTTGTCTTGGGGTGGGCATGCTTGGAAAATATTTTTTAGATGTCGCTGAGAATTTTCTTGGCAACTACAGAGCACCAAACTACATCCAGCTGATTGGCAACACGCTTCAAGCAGACACAACCATGAAAAGTGCAAGAAGTCGTTGAGAATTCTTTTTTTCTGCATTTGCACTTGGACTTCTTCCCCGCTGATCTTGCTGCAGTCAGTGACGAACAGGGTGAAAGGTTTCACCAGGACATTGCGATCATGGAAAAGCTGCATCAGGGCAACTGGAATCCATCACTGCTGGCCGACTACTGTTGGACACTGACGCGAGAGGCATCCGATGCTGAGTACAGCGGTGATGGATTCCTGATGCAGCTTTTCCATTATCGCAATGTCCTGGTGAAACCTTTCACCCTGTTCATCACTGACTGCACCAGGATCAGCGGGGAAGACGTCCAAGTACAAATGCAGACAGATTTTGAGCGATGTGAGTAAACGGGCTAAATTCAATAAAAGTTGACATTTCTCCAACTTCCTACGTGATTCAGCAAAGCTGAAATCATCTTTGTGTTCAGCTTGCAGTCTTCTATCATAATCCCCAAAAGATTTTCAGGAAGCAAACCTTTGGGTGGGGGGGGGGGAAGGGGAAGGAGAAAGATGTATTGTCCAGTGCAATTTACAATGGCTAGTTGTCCTCGAGACATTTGCGCTCTAACAATCTCTGTTCTGTTTTCTGACAGGCTACCGGTGCTACACTGGCTTCCTGCTGCTGGAAGTCAGCCAGTCCCACCCAGTGGTGAAAGCTTTCTGCTCGCTCCTCCTCCGTTCCCAGGGCTTGGGGTTAAGTGGAGGTGATGAAAGCAAGAATGAAGAAGAAGGTCAGTCACTTGTATTGAGAGGGAAAGCTTGGAAATGGAGGATTTATTGTTTAAAGTGTATCCCTAACTTTGTGCAACAGCAAATGTAGTCCCAAGGACCGGTGGTGGCCAGAGAAGAGAGATGCTGGTGGTGAAGACTCTCCTCCAGCCTAGGCCCACTATGTCCAGGTCCTGATCGAAGTACTGAGCTCAGATCTGCTCGAAGTAGGATTGTGTTGTTTCCTCGTTGGCAACAATGGGCCTAAACCTTTGAGAAAGGTTTACAACAGAGTTTCTAAGTGCTAGTTGTGTCCCACATCTTCCCAGGAGGAACCTGGTGATTTGGCTGAGGGTGCAGACCCTTGAATGGTCCCAGAGAAACGTCATCTGCAGAACCAGACTTTGCTCTCCTTTGAGCAGAACGGTTAAAGTACATGAAAGGTTTCTGGTGCCTGGTTGATCTGTTGCACTGGATTAAGGTGAACAAGACAGGAAGAACATAAATAGAACATTTGAGGCAGCATGATTGGCATAGCAGTTAGTGCTATGCCTTTATAGCACCACCGATCAGGACGGGGGTTGTCTGTAAGGAGCTTATACACTCTCCACGTGGGTTTTCTCCAGGGACTTCATTTTCCTCCCACTGTTTGAAACCTGCCAGGGGTGAAGGTCATTTGGGTGTAAGATCCAGTGGACTGAAATGGCCTGTATGTCTAAATTTATTAAAAAAAAGAAATTTATAAATTAAAAATATTTCAATTAACAGAAGTTGCCATTCATGGCTGGGAATATTTTGCATGGATTGTTGGGGATCTGGAACCAAAGAGGGGAGTGAATTCTGAGATATTTGGATAGGAAGGTTGTGGGGAAAGACTGAAGAGTTGGACTTGTTGGGCTCCTAAAAGTCAACATTAATATGCTGGATGACCTTGTGAATTAAGAGGTTTACAATTTGAAAGCTGTATATCAAATATTGAGGCAGTTGAGGTTCTGTGATTTTAAAATCTGAGGGAATAAAACAGAACGGTTAATTGAATTGGAAGATATTCACTATCCAGGACTAACATCTTCCCTCATTTTGTGAAGAAAATCAAACTAGAATATGTCTTTAAATTTCATGCCAGTTCTGGTTGGGTGGCCCTGTCTTTGAAGCCTCCTGGCCCCTTCTCTTGCCTGTCTGGCATCTGTCGGTCTGGTGTCTCTCCCCGGCTCACCGATCCCATATGGGACCCCTGACCTCTTTACACTGGCTTCTCTGGATTTAACCCGTCTCGGTAACGGGTTTCTGCTTTCATTCGTTTTCTCCCACTGTTGCTGCTTCACTCAGAGTTCCTCCAACCTGGGCCACCCAACCCAGTGCGTGCCCACTGCTAATCTGTTGACTCAACCGCTCCTTGCCTCGCGCTTTCCCAATCAATTGGAAAGAAAACTGCTTGGAGTTCCCGAATGGATGATGTTCCACTTGTGGAGGCCGTTCATCATTACAGAACCCAATGAACGTTTCAAAACTAATGGTAATTATCCTTTGAATAAAGGTACAGTTTCTCCTTTGCCTGTTGTTAGCAATAATCAATTTGAAAGGTTGCAGTCCATAAGAATAGCCCTTTTTGTCCCCCAACCCTCATCTCCAAAGCTGGTTACTAAATCTTTCAGAGATATCAATCCATTTCCCACCAGTATCGTCAGAGCTTCAATGGAGAACATTCTTAAATATTGTGGTTCTCGACCCATTTTTTTTCCCACTCTCATACCACCTTAAATAATCCCTTACTCACCACAGAGCACAGGACACCATAGGTTCTCTGTGGTGAGTGAGGGATTACTTAGAGGTTATGTGAGTATAGGGAAAAAAAAGCTGAGAACTACTGGTGTGTACCAATTTAATTTTTTTAAAATGTAGACATGCAGCAGTAGTGACGCACCCTTGTCGCCCAATTCACCCACAGCCCCTGTACATCTTTGAAGGGTGGGAGGAAACTGGAGCACCTGGGAGAAGCCCACACACACTGGGAGAACGTACAAACTCCTTTCAGACAGTGCCGGATTCTAACCCGGGTCGCTGGCGCTGTAACAGTGTTGCCCTGACTCTTGTCATCTATTCTAATTTGTTTTAATGCTTTGAGTTTTGTATGGGATGCAGAGTTTGCTACTGTGGGGCCATTCAGGTGACACTGTTCTCGACTTTGCTGTCCATTCACTCAGGAGTTTGGGACATGATGGATTTGTTTTGCTGCTTGTTGCAGGGATTCAACTGGTGCCCAGTCAGACATCTGCCAAGACGACAAGGTCCAAGCGCATGCGGGCGAGATGGTTTCTGACGTTCACCCTCCTGAACAATCCGGGGTTGATCAGTTCGAGGAAGGCGGCAGTCAGCTCCTCTACCGATCTGGTTACAAATGGAGAATTGAACTCTCCCTCCAAACACGCCACAGATCCTGAAGGAATAGGACCCTCTGAATTGGCTACCTTCTGATGCAAGTCAACTGGACCAGAAAGTTGCTCCAAACGGCTGAGTTTTTAATACCTGCAGCCCTTGCCTTCTGGTTCAATGGATGGTGTAATTGAAGAGTTTAGCCAGTAGGGGAAAAGTTTCTGTGCTCTCTTAGATCTCCCATGTATTTGTGTTCATGGCCTGACAGATTTTATGAGTGAGGTCCTTTCTAGCTTGAAATAAAAGCAGTAACAGCTGTTGATACTCAACAGGGCAGGTAGCAAATGTTGAAAGAAGCCAGAACAAACATTTTCTGTATTCATTTCAAATTTCCAGGAACTGTGGTTTTAATTTGCCTTTCGAGCTGTTGCATTTTGAATTAATAGGCCAGTTTGAAGACCTTGACGTAACTGTTACCAATATTGTCCCAAAGTTGACTAGTGTAGGTGGTGGTATTTTAACAGAAAGCTGCAATTTATTTTTGAATCAAAGATGAACAAAATTGATAATCCCAGAAAATTCTCACTGTCTGTCATCTTCGAGATCAATTTATCCAGCCGAGATTGTGCAAGTAAAACTCGTGGCCGTCACCTCGCCTCCCCCTCGGTCTGATCGTGCCCAGAATGGGGGAAAAATGGGCTTGCAGACGGTGGAGGAACTCGGACGCAGTGGCGGGTGAGCACGGTCGCCGCAGGCTCCGAATGGGCGAAACAGATCGTCCAGCATTCGAGTCGTGGGTGTGGTTCTGACCACCCCTGCAGTCAGTGTCGCGCTCGGCAAAGTATCGCCCCAACATTCCCATGGTTGCCACGCTAGTAGCGCGATCCCTGCTGCGCTAAAATGCTGAATTAACACCTAGAAGTCTGGAATAGAGATGTTTGAAACCCAAATTCGGGTGGCAATTATCCAGAACAGGCCAGTTTTAGTCGACATTCTCCCAGGCGTGGACGCGGTGCCTCATTGAGACTTGGCGAGACCCTAAGATGTATCAAGCTTGATGGCCCCTCATTGGGAAAAAAAATTACAATACCAATTATTTTCAAACGAATGCATTTACTGATTACATATTTGTCATGTGGTTGGCTTGATCTTGAGATAGCCTTGAAAAAATGCTCAAGTGTACTTTAGTTATAATCTCTGAGGCCCTAGACTGTAGCTTGTTTAACTTCTGCTTCAATCCATCACTGCGTGGACCGGCAGAAGGCTCAATCTCTCAAAGCTCCGGTGCAACGGTTCGTGAAAGAGAGATTGAACCACAGTCGGTTAAAAGAGTAGCAGCTCCTGGGATCGGCGCGATAGGGGAGGGAGGGAGGGGACTGGGAATCGGTCGGAAGGGGGGGGGGACTGGGAAACGGGAGGGAGGGGGGGACTGGGAATCGGGAGGGAGGGGGGGACTGGGAATCGGGAGGGAGGGAGGGAACTGGGAATCGGGAGGGAGGGGGGACTGGGAATCGGGAGGGAGGGGGGGAACTGGGAATCGGGAGGGAGGGAGGGGACTGGGAATCGGTCGGAAGGGGGGGGGACTGGGAAACGGGAGGGAGGGGGGGACTGGGAATCGGGAGGGAGGGGGGGACTGGGAATCGGGAGGGAGGGGGGGGACTGGGAATCGGGAGGGAGGGGGGGACTGGGAATCGGGAGGGAGGGGGGGACTGGGAATCGGGAGGGAGGGAGGGGACTGGGAATCGGAAGGGGGGGACTGGGAATCGGGAGGGAGGGGGACTGGGAATCGGGAGGGAGGGGGGGACTGGGAATCGGGAGGGAGGGGGACTGGGAATCGGGAGGGAGGGGGGGGGACTGGGAAACGGGAGGGAGGGGGGGACTGGGAATCGGTCGGAAGGGGGGACTGGGAATCGGGAGGGAGGGGGGGACTGGGAATCGGTCGGAAGGGGGGACTGGGAATCGGGAGGGAGGGGGGGACTGGGAATCGGAAGGGGGGGACTGGGAATCGGGAGGGAGGGGGGGAACTGGGAATCGGGAGGGAGGGAGGGGACTGGGAATCGGTCGGAAGGGGGGGGGACTGGGAAACGGGAGGGAGGGGGGGACTGGGAATCGGGAGGGAGGGGGGGACTGGGAATCGGGAGGGAGGGGGGGGACTGGGAATCGGGAGGGAGGGGGGGACTGGGAATCGGGAGGGAGGGGGGGACTGGGAATCGGGAGGGAGGGGGACTGGGAATCGGAAGGGGGGGACTGGGAATCGGGAGGGAGGGGGGGACTGGGAATCGGGAGGGGGGGACTGGGAATCGGGAGGGAGGGGGACTGGGAATCGGAAGGGGGGGACTGGGAATCGGGAGGGAGGGGGGGACTGGGAATCGGGAGGGGGGGGGACTGGGAATCGGGAGGGAGGGGGGGACTGGGAATCGGGAGGGGGGGACTGGGAATCGGGAGGGAGGGGGACTGGGAATCGGGAGGGAGGGGGGGACTGGGAATCGGGAGGGAGGGGGGGACTGGGAATCGGGAGGGAGGGGGGGACTGGGAATCGGGAGGGAGGGGGGGGACTGGGAATCGGGAGGGAGGGGGGGGACTGGGAATCGGAAGGGGGGGACTGGGAATAGGGAGGGAGGGGGGGACTGGGAATCGGGAGGGAGGGGGGGACTGGGAATCGGGAGGGAGGGGGGGACTGGGAATCGGGAGGGAGGGGGGGACTGGGAATCGGGATGGAGGGGGACTGGGAATCGGAAGGGGGGGACTGGGAATCGGGAGGGAGGGGGGGACTGGGAATCGGGATGGAGGGGGACTGGGAATCGGGATGGAGGGGGACTGGGAATCGGGATGGAGGGGGACTGGGAATCGGAAGGGGGGGACTGGGAATCGGGAGGGAGGGGGGGACTGGGAATCGGGATGGAGGGGGACTGGGAATCGGGAGGGAGGGGGGGGACTGGGAATCGGAAGGGGGGGACTGGGAATCGGGAGGGAGGGGGGGACTGGGAATCGGTTCTCCTGGGGGGAGAGGGTAGAGGCATGAATTGCAAAACCTGTAAGGGCTTTGTGTCTCTTCTGACCTTGCACGGTCTCCTCGGGGCACAAGATCTAACTCGATATCGTTCTCTCAAGGAAGATTCCACGAATTCCAACTAAGTGTTTTGTTTTTAATGTATTGAATACAGCGATATAGCATATCAGGAAAGGGGGGGGGGGTATAAAAGCAGGGAGGGGAGTAGGTTGTCACATCGCACACCCCAGGGTCCCAGGACTTGACCGCGGCGGCGAAGTTCCCCCATCTCCCGACATCGTACACCAGTTCCTCGACACGAACGCACTCCATAGACAGGCCGAACAGTCACTTTCCATGTAAGACAGACTCCTCTCTCAAGACAACACAGTGGGCGAGGGTGCAGGAGCGGACTGGCTGAACACCGAGACGTACACATCAGCTTCACGACATCAACGCGGGGCGGGTGGAGCAGGGACTCCTCTCAGCGAGAGTCAGTGGAGTGATGGGCCTTGCCACCGTGTCCAAGTGTTGGGGCGAAACCACGAGGAGACTCTTTCTCTGACCGTAAGAGGGGCTTCAGGCAATTTCTGCCCATGGCGAATCTGTCTGCCTTCCAGCAGGCAAAAACCAATTCCAGGTAACGTGGCCCCGTCCTTATGACATGAGAAGAAATGAAATGCTTTCAACTCCCGAATCGATGTGTTTCAAAGTTAAATCCTGATCCTATCAACTAAAAAGCACGGCAGCCCGACCGTGTGGGGGTCCAGACGTTTGTTGAGGGTGGGGGTGGGGGTGGGGGTGGGGGGGGGGCGAATAGGGTTTAGATTGGTCGATTTCGAGTGCGTTCCTTCGCACCCCCCCATCTCAGCGCACGGGCCGCCTGTAATTTCCATTGATTTCCTGGCTGATGTTGACGGCCTCGGCCCCGAGCGGCAGGCGGTCGCTGTACTCCGAGCACATCTCGTACTCGTCTTGGTTGGCCTTGACTTGAGACTCGGCGACGCCCTCGGCTTCGATGCTCCCTCCGCCCGCCTCGCTGGGCTCGTAGACCTGCGCCGAGCCGCCCAGCGAGGAGGAGGACGCGGCGGCGGCGGCGGCGGCTTCGAAAGGGCTGCCCGCCGCCTCCTTCTCCGCTTTCCCCGGCGCCTGTGTCTTCATGATCAACTTGTAGGTCTTGCCCTGATACTTGTAGAGCAGGTGGCAGCAGGTGGCTCCCAGCAATGGGACTGTGGCCAAACCCAGGAGGAAACAGCTGACCACAACCATGATCAGCAGACTTGGGATCTTCCTTCGGGTCGTGAAGACCACCTGCACTTGACAGACTCGGCCCGTGTCCGTAAAGCACAGGGTGTAGTTGGAACCCGGCCGGAGGTTCTGGAAGCGGTAGGAATTCACCCCGTTCTCGATCATGGACCATTGCACCACAGACGGGCCCTGTCCGCTACACAGGTACAGCCTCTGGGGGTTCTTGGCGCTCGGCGACCTCTGGAATGGGGTCAGCTGCACCTTGGCGTCGCTCTCGCTCACCTCCAGGGCGATAACTCCGAAGTCGAAGGTGTGTCTCTTCATCTCCCAGCTCTGGTTGAAAGCGTGGTTGGAGATGTAGCGACTCCCTGGTCTCCTGACGCAGCTCTGGGCGTCCGGAGCGCTTGGGACGGGTCCTCGGGGCGGGGTGTCGCCCGCGGTTGGCTTCAGGGTCCAGACCGGCCCTCGCCGGCTGGCGTCGGCTTCCGACTTGCTCAAGGTGCCGGCACCCGGCGACGATCCCTTGGCGAGGCTGGGGTCCCGCTTTGAAGTAGGACTGAGAACCACTTCCAAAGAAGACTCGTTGCTTCCCATCGGATTGGTCGCCAGGCAGGTGTAGATGCCTTCGTCCGATTGAGTCAGGCGGGGGATAAGGAGGGTCCCGTTCTTGAGCACCGCCAGCCGCTCCTGGTCCTCCTTCCCGGCCGCCAACACCCTCCCTCCCTCCGTCGCCTTCGCCTCGTTGACCTGGCTGTTGGCCTTCTGCACCTTCCACTTGATCTGCGGGAGAGGGTTGCCCGTGCTGCTACAGTGGAGGGTGAGTGAGTGGCCCTCGAAGAACCCGGCCTTGTCGTGGCCGCCCTGGAAGCTCAAGGAGACCAGAGGCGCCGTGCAGTTCAACGGCGGGAAGTCCCCCACCGCCGTCCCTCTCAGCTCAGCCGGTTCCGAGCACTGAATGTCTTGCCTCTCCGGGATGGAGATGAGCGCCTGGCTGATCCAATCTCTCAGCCACTCCAGCTGGCAGCGGCAGGAGAAGGGGTTGTTGTAGATCTGGAGGTGGGACAGGGAGACCAGCGAGTCGAAGGTGCCCTCCGCGAAGGTGCGGAATCCATTGCTGTTGATGCGCAGGGAACGCAGGTCCCGGAGTGTGGAGAAGGCGTCTCTGGGCAGCCCCACCAGAAGATTGTTGTTCATCTTTAGCAGCTGCAGGGCGGTGAGGTTGTGCAGGTCCTGCCAGGGGAAACGCACCATCTGGTTGTGGCTGATGTCTAGGTTTTTCAGCTGAGACAAAGATGCCAAGGTGCCCACTTCCACGCTGGAGATCAGGTTGTGGGCCAGCCACAGCGAGGTGACCTGCGGCACTCGCAGGAAGGAGTTGCTCAACAACGACTCGATCTTGTTCGCCGAAAGGCTGAGGGTCGTCACGTTGAGAGGCAAGCCGTCGGGAACGGAGGCGAAATTCTTGTAGGCGCAATCGGCGAACTGGTGAGAGTACTTATCCTGGCACACGCAGAGCTCCGGGCAGGCGCGGGCGCTCCAGAAACCCGCCAGGCACCAGGCCCCCAGCATCACCAGTCGGCCTGCCATCTTCCCCTCCCTGCAATAAAGCAAGCAAACACACACACACACAACCAGCAGCGGGTTTAGTGTCCCTTCCCCCATCAGGAGCTGGAAGGTCAAACCAGAAACCCAAGGACAGGGTCGGATGCCACAGTGTGGATGACCCTTGCGGGTCCAAATCCATACACAGGCAAGTTGTCAAGAAGGCCTTTGGGAGCTGCACTTCATGATGGAACTCTACAAATCTCTGGTGAAAGACCACCCTTGGAGCATTGTGTTCTGTTAGGAAGGGTGGAGAAGCTCTGGAGAGGGTGCAGATATTTACCAGGACGTTGCCTGGATTGGAAAGTAAGTTTTACGACCCAAGGTGAGCAGAGCTGGGACTTTGGAGAGGGGAAACTTAATTGAGGTCTACAAGATTATGACAAGCAGAGATAGGATGGAGACCCAGTGCCTTGGGGATGGGGAGCGACCGGCAGACGCGGGAGGTCCTGAATCCCCCGGGAATTTCACCGGGACAAAGTAGGGTCACCGCTCGCTGTGGCCGTCTTGGAAGGGAACGGTCGGATTATCCCACACTCCCACCCACACAGAGAAAGTTTTATTCATTACATCCCCGAAGCCACCAACCCCCCACCCCCCCCTTAATTGCCGCCGCTTCTTCGAGAATTCGCTACCCATAAGTAATGTTTTCCCTGGCATCACACCGTCGGTTACCTTAAATCCGTGGTTTCCCTGTCGGTGGGAACCCGTGTCCTTAGTTTACTCTAATAACACTCAATGCGGACCCTTCCTTCTTTTTTTCCTGAAGGCGACCGTCCCATCACTGTGCGGTCTGCAGCCACGAGGAGCCGATGTCCCCGGCAGCTTCTCACCAGGCCGGCAATAATAGGTGATGACATCCTCATGAAAGCAGACGCGAAGCTGTGCTCCACATTCGCCTTCAGCGCGTATGGACACACACATTCACACCACCCCACCCACACATTCACACCACCCCCCAGACCCACACATTCACACCACCCCACCCACACATTCACCACCACCCCCCAGACCCACACATTCACACCACCCCACCCACACATTCACACCACCCCACCCACACATTCACACCACCCCACCCACACATTCACACCACCCCCCAGACCCACACATTCACACCACCCCACCCACACATTCACCACCACCCCCCAGACCCACACATTCACACCACCCCACCCACACATTCACCACCACCCCCCAGACCCACACATTCACACCACCCCACCCACACATTCACCACCACCCCCCAGACCCACACATTCACCACCACCCCCCAGACCCACACATTCACACCACCCCCCAGACCCACACATTCACACCACCCCACCCACACATTCACCACCACCCCCCAGACCCACACATTCACACCACCCCACCCACACATTCACCACCACCCCCCAGACCCACACATTCACCACCGCCCCCCCACCCTCATACACGCACCTACTTTACCGTGCTACAATTTTTAACGCTGCGAGCCTGAATGATGGAAACGGCGAGACTGTTGCCCAATAATTCAAATACTGGATTATATCACAAAATGAGCACGTATTAAATTGAACCTTAAATCTGAACGAAGAGTGAAAATGTGAGTACCCCTCCCTTTCATTCGTACCTTCACTTTTTCGATTTTTGAAACATTCATGGTAAATGACAACTTTCCCAAAGCTTAATTCTGCGATATTAACCGGGGTTGGAGAGGATTCAGCTGGTATTGTTCAAGTAAAACCCCGTCTCCTCTCCAGAAACACGTTTGGGACTATTTTCTAATTAGCCGGTGGCCAGATCGCTTGCAAATTCTTTGATCGCTGAATTCTGAATTTCGAGACTGCATTTAAAAAAACCCCCCACAAGAATGTAATTTCGAAACAATTTAAACTGTTGTGGAGGAGACGGGCACAACGAGAGTGGATCAAAATGGAACGGCTTCTGCAGGAATGTCAGATCGGAGGGGATCGAAATAACGAGCGCCGTGGGGATTTACGGTCCGAACTTTGAGTTGGATTTACGACGCATTTCCGATTCATCAGCCGCCGACCTTTGCGCGGCCAGGAGATTTCGTTAATCATTTCTTTCCGAGCTGTGCGTTATTTGTGGCAGGAGATGCTAAACCCTTGACGCGTTTGAACTCTGAACGGCCTGAGAAATCGCCAAATGGACAAAACGGTAAAATTGATGGCCCAGTGACTCCCTTCCTTTCGGTTCTGTCTCCGTTTATTCGACCTCCTGTTTTGCAAAATCGTGCATTGGATAAACTAGAATTTAGTTTATTTTGTATTCCAACGAGAATAAAATAAAATGATCTTACCTTTAATAGGGTGGGATGCAGATGTCCTGAAAGTCTGAGCGCGTCCGGAATTCAGGTCTGAAATTTACGGTCTTCGGGGTAAAAGTGGCGAGACGGCGGCGGAAGATTCCTGCGGGAGCAAATTGGAAATTGTAGGCGTGGAGATTCCAGGGCACGCGTCGGCTCCAAGGTGCGTTTTCCACTACCGTTACATTTGGGGGCTGCAGATGGACACACGCCCGTGCCTGGACGAGGGAGGGTTTGCTCGGGAATCTCCGAGCGCGTTCCCGCCGAACTCGGGGACGCGCAGCCTCTCCCAGATACCGCGCCTCCTCAATCGAGCAACAGCCAGAGAGAAGCGGGTGGGGGGGGGGGGGGGGGAGATTGTGCGAGGAGGAGGGAAAGGAGGGAAAGGGGAGAAGGTGAGAATTGAAGAGGGTGTAAGACCCTGCGATTATAAGATCGTGAAGGAACAGAAATCCCAATTTCGACAGAGTTTGTCTCCGGTTACCACGTCGGAAGCAAGAGTCGTACCGTCTACGGATGTGTGTGAATCTAGTGCCTGCTTTAATATAAAATCGCGATTTTTAACACCTATTTGTTGCGTGCAGACGTGAACGTTGGACCCCAGGAGCAGAGCCCAAGCTGGAAGGGGCAGAAACCAAGGGATGGCTCCCTCCCGCACTCCTTCCCTCTCGCCTCCCCATTTCCCTCCGCCACTCCTCTCCCTCCTTCCCTTCCCCATTCCATCCCTCACTCCCCCCCCCCCCACCCTCTCGCTCCCTCTCTGTCCGTCCCCCTCTGCCTCTCGCTCTCCCATCCAAGGCGACCAGCAGCACTGGACGACCGCAGTCGGTAGGTATTCGGTCAATTGTGTCTATTTCCAGATTCGGGTTCAGAGATATATCCCCATATCAATCATTAATGTGAATATTAACACATCAAGAATGTGCGGGTAGATAATGGAACCATATGTTATCGGAATAGTGTAGGGGATTGATTAACAGGTAGATGTCTACAGAAAGATCTCGATATAATTGATATATTTTTTAATGTTCTACTTTATTTCGGTTAACATCGGCGCATTATTAGTTCAATATCTATTTGAAAGGGTGGAAGTTTCAGGGATATAGTTTCGATGGGTGGATGTGTGTTCCATGTCCCCGGTTCGATGCCCCGTTCTACCGGAGTGTGATGCGAACCGGCGCCCGTCTCCCTCTCACGGTGACAGTGACCACTCACGCTGTGTCCTGAGATGGACGGGCAACCTGAATTTGGGTGGGGAAGGGGTTGGGGAACCGTGTGGTTACATTAAAATGCTGTCCTTTGTCATAACTTTATCTCCCGCCGATCGATGGACACACCCATTGGGATCTCACACCGGCTCACTCCCTCGTTCCTGATACATTTCACCCAGAGAAGGTGACGAAAAACTATTTATATTAAAAGCAACCCATCAGTCCCTCAAAGGGTGAATCATTCGGACGGCGTGAAATATCAGTCAGGAATTTTCGCTTCCATTTTGATAATTTTCCTTAATGACTTTGTAAACTCGATAACCAACAGTATGGGATTTTTTAAAAAATCAACCCTTTTTCCCACTCACATCCCACTTGAAGTAATCCCTATGCCATAGGTGCTCTGTGATTAGTAAGGGATTTCTTAAGGTGGGATGTGGGTGGAAAGAACTTTGAAAACCCCTGTTTTAATCGTGCCTCATTGACTCGTTATGTGCACGGGTTCAGAACTCCAAAGGAAATGGGCAAATTACAGTTTTTCTCAAGCAAAATATTCCAGTAACAACTGGGTCTAGAGCAGTGGTTTTTAACCTTCCCTCCCCACCCACCTTAAGCAATCCCTTACACAGAGCACCGTTGGCATAGGAAATACTTGTATGTGAGAGGGGGGAAAAAAAGGTTGAGAACCACTAGATTAAGGTGTGGGAGTTAAGACTTTTTGTTTTGCTGATCTTTTTTTCTGGATTGAAATGTCTAAACCTGCAGGAACCCACCTCCAATTGAAATGAAAGTGGGTGCAAGACCGTTCAGTTAAGGGCTTGGGTATAACCGTATTCAGAAGGCAATCGGAGACCAATGTTGGAACGTGTTCCCCACGAGATGCGCGCAACAGTTCGGCCGTCCCATCGGCGTCGCCCCTGTTTTATGTGAGCGTTTATTCCCAGTATGTGTTCCCCAAAAGACGCAAATAATAATGTCGCAGATGAAGAACAAAGTAGGAGGAAACTCTAGATCGAGCGACGGGGGTGGGTAAGTGTTTCTGGTGAGATTTGGACAATTTCTTTCAGCGAATGTCTTGAACCCACTGTTCCTGGAATCTTTCACTCAACAATTCTACGTTTGCGGAAAATATCCTAAACCTGAAGTAAAAGAAAAATGGCTTTCAGTTCAAGCCAACGGCGAGAGTTGGTGCCCGTTGGGATCCGGTTAGGACATCGGTAACAAATCCGTCCGCTCGTGTTTCAGTGCAAGGCGACCAAGAGACACAGGGGCTATCGTTGAAATAATTGACCTCTCCACACGTAAAACTGAATATTCAGGTCTCATATATCCACTCAACACATAGGAAAAATATAAGCATGTACATACACATTCATGAATTGCCAGGTGTGTCCACCTGAACATCTTGATACTACATACAGACAACAAAATATATTCTCATGCTCGTTGGGTATTTTCACGCAATTTAGAAAGCTGAATTGAGGAGATCAGAATACTTTTTTAATCCGAATAAATGTCCAGGGCGCTGGTATAGAATTGTCCGTTTTAATCGTGAAATCGTTTGAAAAAAAACATATTATCCAGCACAACGCAACTGTATTCGTTATCTTTACTCGCCTTAATGCCAAGTTCCGCTCCGAAGGGCGTTCGTTTTATCTGATGGGTTGGAGAAAGTTCTCTGTCCATTTTTAACCCAGTCCCAAGCAGCTTGAAATCAACCTGTCCCGGGATCGGTTCTGCGCCGTAGAATTAAAATTTTAAATGTGATTTTTAATTAAAATGTAGACATTCAGACCCTTTCGGCCCACGGGTCCGTGCCACCTAATTAACCTACACCCCCGTACTTTTTGGAAGGTGAGAGGAAACTGGACCCCCCCGGGGAAAATCCACGCAGATATGGGGAGAACGTCTTCCAGACAGCGCCGGGTTGTGTTTAAGCATCCGGGATGTGTCAAAGATCGACACACGCCTGGCGAAGCCGGCTTTCCTGAGATTGCTGCCCAACTTTCAGTTACAGCGGTCGAGATGTTAACGTTTACATCTTTATCGCCTCAAACCCGCCATGGAAACGCCAATAACAGATACCCCCGTGGGCACTGGACCGACAATGCATTTCATTTACTTCAAGGCGTTTGTGTATTTATTTTATTTAATCCCACCAGCCCGCGCCGACCAATTACATCCATGTCACCAATTAAGATGCCAACCCGGTATAACTTTGGAGGGTGGGAGGAAACTGGAGTCCCCGGGGGAAACCCACACAGACACGGGAGAACTCCTGACAGACAGCGCAGGATTCGCTAGGGTACTCTACCCAGTGGTTCTCACCTTTTTCTTTCCACTCACATCCCACTTTAAGTCATCCCTCTGCCATCGGTGCTCTGTGATCAGTTAGGGATGGCTTAAGGTGGGATGTGAGTGGGGAGGGAAGGTTGAGAATCACTGCTCTAGACCCAATTGTTACTGAAATATTTGGCTTGAGAAAAATTGCCATTAGCCCATTTCCTTTGGAGTTCCGAAACTGTGCACATAACGAGTCAATGAGGGACGATTAAAACAGTGGTTTTCAAACTTTTTCTTTCACCCACATACCACCTTAAGCAACCCCTGACTAATCACAGAGCACCAACCCTATATCTTTCTATCCATATCCGTGAATTTGCTGGTGGACAGTGGGAAAGGGATGCCTGACCCCCCCCCCCCCCCTCTTCAGACTCCAGTTAAATCTACGGTGAGATCAATTTCAGATTTATTGTCAGAGTACATACACAACATCACATACAACCCTGAGATTCTTTTTCCTGCAGACGCGGCAGAATTACCACTTACTGGTAGAGTACACATGTAAACAAATAAAGGAATGTAAACAAACTGACTGCAATAGAGAGAGAAACGATAAAATGAAAAAGAGTCCTGATTGAGTTTGTGCTTGAGGAGTCTGATGGTGGAGGGGGAACAGCTGTTCCTGAACCTGGGGGGGGCGAGTCTTGTGGCACCGACACCTCTTTCCAGAGGGCAGCAGCGAGAACAGAGTGTGTGCTGGGTGGGGTGGATCCTTGACGATTGCTGCTGCTCTCCAATGGCAGTGTTCCCTGTAGATGTTCACGAGGGTGGGGAGGGTTTGGCCTCTGATGTCCTGGGCTGTGTCCACTGCCTTTTGTAGGCTTTACCAGATCAGGTCAGCTCCAGAACAAACCTCACAGCACTTCCCTCCATGACTGACCAAAGGCTCGCTATAGCAGAGGAATAGCTCGTGACAAGCCACACTGGGAACGCTGCGATCACCAACCGGGCTGGTAATACTGTGTGACACAATTAAAGATGTTGTGACAGATGAAAGGTGAAAAACAAGATTGATTAAATTGTGTACCCACACAGTGGGAATCTACACAGCCTCAACTCCTGCGGCTCTTTCTGAGCCACCGTTAGTGGGAATCAGGGTCTTTACTCTGTTTCCAAGGTCGACTTTTTCCAAAGGCTTGGGATGGAGGGCCTGGGGTTTTTCTGCAGATCTTAGCTCACAGACACTGGTACCATGACAGGGAAAGCTCAGCCTCCGGGTTAAGCAAAACCCAGACATTTTATGGCTTACTGCAGATGCTGGAAAGCCGAAATAAAATCAGAAAGCTCTGGGGAATCTCGGCAGGTCAGTCTGCATCCGTGAGAAGAGAAAGAAAAAGCGTTTCATGTCCGAGATGGATGGTAACCCCCCCTCTCCATTGTTCCCACTGCTGTCCCCCAGAACCCACCCACCTCATCGACTCTTTCCACCATCATTGGGTAGGCACAGCCAATCAGCTCAGAGGTGTCCTGTCAGCCTCTCCAGTGGGACTTCCATCCAATCCAAATGAAAACATCCTTCCACACTTCTGAGAATTGGCCCAGTTGTGAGGAATATCATTTGGTGCCTTACCTCTGTTGCCCTTCAAATGCCAAATAGCCCACTCCTCCCATCGGAGGCGAAGCAATGACCCACAGAATGCTGACCACGGGGGGGGGGGTGGACCAGCAAGGGGCAAGAGGCTGAGGAACACACAGGCGGCAGGGGCCTCGAGGTGAGGATCCCACATAGGCTGTAGGCAGCTGGTGACCACGGTCAAAGGATTCACACCAGGCTGTGGACAGCTGGAGACTGGCTGAAGGGGTACCGGAACCAAGATGAGAGGGTGCCAAAGGGTTCGTCATCATGTTGGAGATTTGGATCTGGACCTCGTTGCCGATGGTTTGGACTGGCTGTGGGATCATTGGAGGTGAATCTTGGGGACTCTGGGGTGGCGGGGGGGATCTCTTCTCTAGTTCTGACTGTAAGAGGCTCCTGGCAATTGCTGCCGATAGGAATGCTGTCTGTCTTGTGGCAGACTAAAGGCAATTTCATGTAATATCACACTGTTATCATTAGCCAATAAAGGAGTCTTGAATCACGACAAACCCCACCGGACAACGACTTTGCCTTTTAATTGTATTTCTTTACTACTTCAGTATGTAACACATACTCATTAACCCTTTAATTACTGGATTTGAGTCACAATCCCCAAATTAACAACTGGAATCAGATGTTACCCACTTTCGATGAACCTGGCCAGGGACTAATCTAGTGAGGGTCTTCCAAATGATGTCTGTAATTGTTATTGATTATCACACAAGGCACCCTTACATACACGTCCTTAAACTCTCTGGATATTACTTTGATTTCCAACCACAGAGAACATCACAGTATAGTACAGGCCGACCCATAAAACAAAATCCTAAATCCTCCCTAACTCATGTATTTCTGTGCCTGTCTCCTAAATGCCCTTATTGTACCAACCTTCAACCCGGGCAAGGTACACCAACAACTCGGTGCAAAAAAACTTACTCCTGATGTCCCGTTCCCCCCCCCCACCAAACCTCCCTCCCTTCACTTTGTACAGATGATCTCTGGTCTTTCCTTCTCCCACCCTAGGAAAAAGGTGCAATCTTCTATCTAGTCTCCTCTCATCCTTCTTCACTCCAAAGAGAAAAGTCCCAGCTCTGCCATCCTTGCCTCATAAGTCATATTTTCCAATCCAGGCAACACTCTGGTAAATCTCCTCTGCACCCTCTTCATGACCTCCAGATCCTTCCTGTAATGGGGTGACCAATATTTCGCGTGGTCTCATCAGAGATATGTCGAGCTGCGCCTTCTCCATGTATGTATTTGCTTCTTTCCTTTTCGCCAATTCCTGCGGGATTTAGGGATTGCTTTAGCCACCTGCACTGCAATGATCAAAATTTACATTTCATTTAAAACTACAGCATTACATGACACAAAACATACACAGATCTACACCTAAAACCACCATCAACGTGAGAAGCAGTAATCACTTGGCTTCTCTATTACACAGTATTTCACGCCAAATTAAAACACGATTTTCACCAACCTGGGGGGGGGGGCCCCACTGTTCCCGGAACTCGGTCACCGTCCCCTCGGACATCACGTGCTCCCACACCAATACCTCACGGACCCAGACGTAACCCCAAACGAGGGCAGGCAATCAGCTCGCCTCAACCCTCGACTGCCCATCACCTTAACCCATGAATAGCCAATTTTGCCAGGTCCAACAAAGAGAGCTTCTGAACAGCCAACCCCACCCCTCACCATAAATTAGAAGTGTCGGGCTGAAGTGGATCCAGAAGAGTAAAGGAGCAGCATTCCTCTGTAGTCCAGAGAGGGGAGAGCACCAAGAGGCCTGGACTTGTCGCTTGTCAGGAAGGGGCAGCAGCGACTGCACTTCCTGAGAAGAGAGGCAGGCAGGGCTACCCTCCACCATTACGTCAACCTTCTACAGGAGCTCTATCAAGAGTGTCCTGGCCGACTGCATCACAGTGCGGCGCGGTTGCTGTAGAGCTGTAGTTTTCAAACTTTTTCTTTCCACTCACACCCCACCTTAAGTAATCCCTATGCCACAAGTGCTCTGTGATTAGTAAAGGATTGCTTAAGGTGGTGGAAAGAAAAAGTAAAAAAAAACAGTTTTAATCATGCCTAATTGACTTGTTATGTGAACGGTTTCATAACTCCAAAGCAAAATATTTCAGTAACAATTGGGTCTAGAGCAGTGATTCTCAACCTTCCCTTTCCACTCACGTACCACCTTAAGTAATCCCTATGCCACAAGTGCTCTGTGATTAGTAAAGGATTGCTTAAGGTGGTGGAAAGAAAAAGTTAAAAAAAACAGTTTTAATCATGCCTAATTGACTCGTTATGTGAACGGTTTCATAACTCCAAAGCAAAATATTTCAGTAAACAATTGGGTCTAGAGCAGTGATTCTCAACCTTCCCTTCCCACTCACATGCCACCTTAAGCAACCCCTTACTAAACACAGAGCATTTATGGCAGAGGGATTACTTAAGGAGAAATGTGAGTGGAAAAATAGTTTGAAAACCACTGCTGTAGAGCATGGATCAGAGTTCAATCCAAAGAGGATCAATTGGGTCTCCCTCCACCCCCCCCCCCCCCAATCGATGAGATCTTCTGAAGAGGGCTCGCAAGATCATTAAGATCCCCTACCACGCAGCATCTTCCAGCAGCTCCTGTCAGGAAAGAGATCCAGGAGTCTCAGAGCCAGAACCACCAGGCTGAGGCACAGCTTCTTCAGTGAACACACTGAACGACGGATACAAACCCTCCAAGAATCTACTAGTATTTATTTTTTATTTGTACTGCATATTACCGTAAATACGTGTGGCTGTGTTTGCATGTTTTTACACCAAGGACCAAAGGACACTGTTTCGCACAGTTGTACTTTACAATTGTCTGATAATAAATGAACTTTAAGGTTTATTTAATTGTACGGATTTAAACTTTTCAATCGCTATGGCTAGTTTCAGCGCCGTGTCTCTGGATCAGTGAACAGGCACGCTGCTAATCTAATCATCAGGCCTTTGTAGCAAGTGAGCTAGGTGGGGAGAAGGTGTCTGAGTGGGAATGACCATTGCCTGGTATTGTGCAGCAGAATTGTGTCTTGCATTTATAAATCAGACCAAGCCTCTCATCCAGGAATGAGAACTGCAGCCATGCTCACAAATCACACTTCTAATTAAAATGTGGTTAAAATTATTGAGCCTTATTAATATTGATTTAAATGCTTTACCACTGATTATGTTTCCCTAAGTGAAGACTATTACAAATTAAATTATTAGAATATGAATTATCAACACTGTTTTTCCCAATTGAATACCATGACAAACACATTGTTGCCTGCATAATTTTTTTTAAATTGCCAAAATAAATCACTCTTCTTAAATACCAACATCGAAAACATGCTATTAAAAATTTAAATCACATAGCCAAGTCAGAGCTTAACAATTTCCTGTAATTCTGCACCATCTGGTGGCAGATAACTGCATCCAGAAGTCATTCTCAAACGAATGTTTATCACCTGTCAGTACCGGAGATTTGAACAAGTGCCAACACCAGCGTTTGTGAGAGATTTGATCTAACTAGTGTTAAATCAAATTGCTCCACAAACGCCCGTGTTGTGATACATTTGCAGTTTATTCTCCATTGCCTAAGGATGCTCACCAGCAAACTGTATTTTGTGAGGCATTTGAGGAGATTCGGAACGTCATCGAAGACTCTTGAAAACTTCTACAGGTGTACGGAGGAGAGGAGAGCATTCTGGCTGGTTGCCTCACTGTGTGGGTCAGAGGTCCCAATGCTCAGAACAAGGAAAAACTCCAGAGGGTCGTTAACTCGGCCTGCGACATCACAGGCATCAGACTTCACTTCATTGAGGATGTCCACAAGAGGTGGCGTCTTAAGAAAGCAACCTTTTTCTTTCCACTCACATCCCACTTTAAGTAATCCCTTTGCCGAAGGTGCTCTGTGGGATTGCTTAAGGTGGGATGTGGGTGGGAAGAAAAAGTTTGAAAACCCCTGTTTTAATCGTACCTCTTAGACTCGTCATGTGCACGGTTTCATAACTCCAAAGGAAATGGGCCAATGACAATTTTTCTCAAGCAAAATATTTCGGTAACAATTGGGTCTAGAGCAGTGGTTCTCAACCTCCCCTTCCCACCCACATCCCATCTTAAGCAATCCCTTACTAATCACAGAGCACCGATGACATAGGGATTACTTAAAGTGGAATCTGAGTGGAAAGAAAAAGGGTGAGAGGCACTGCTCTATCCTCAAGGACCCCTCATCACCCAGGCCACGCCCTCATTACTCTGCTACCATCAGGTAAAAGGTGCAGGAGCCAGAAGACGAGCACTCAGCGGCACAAGGACAGCTTCTTCCCCTCCGCCATCAGAGATGATAACTTTGCATTAGCCAATGAGAAGCAAAACATTAATGTTAATTAATAAATATTCAAATAAAAGCAGAGCACAAATTACTTCTGATATTCTATCAGTTGGGCAATTCATCATCCAACCAGCTAACGTCACACAGAAGGGCTGATCTGTATGAGGGATCTTGTTAGTGACAAGGGGATTTCAGTTCCAGTCTTCAACTGGGGTTGTTACTGGTGGATTTGGGAAGAATGTCGAGGAAATCTTGTTCCATCAGCAGGAAAAGAACACCTGATTTATCTGAAATCTGATTAAAGGTGGAATCACAAAGAGGCCCTTTGGCCCAGTGACTCTCTGCTAACTGGTGATGGATAAATATTGGAAGAATTTGGTAAGATTAGTGGGTTACATATATGCACACATCTTAAAACATCTTATTTGAAATACTGAAGAATTCATATTCAGGAACATTGCAGGATCTTTGGAGACTTTTATGCTCATTTGACAAATAGGTGCTAATTGAAATGATGTCATGAAATGAATGACCATTGTTTGGAGGAGACAAACTGGCTGTTAAAAAGTACAGTGTGCTCACAGACAGGTCACTCCTGGGTTTTGTTTATCTAAGACAACAGCTTGACCAAGGAGAAGAAATGTTGTTGTTTGCTGAAGAAGGTGGGGGTTTTGCAAGTGAGAGAGTCATTTGGAGAGAGAGAGAGTGAGGGGGGGGGGTGGGGGGAAAGTTAACAAGCCCTCTCAGTTAGTGTGGGTGACACTGAAAAGAGACTGAACAGTCTTGGCTGAAACAAGCCAGGAAGAGTTGGTTGGAAACAGAAAGTTCCAAAGCAGTGGTTGGCTGGAAGTGCTACCTGTCTGATGTTTCTCATGGAATAAGAGGAACAGAACAGAACTCTGTGGTAGCCTGAAGAAAGAAGTTACCATCTGGAAAACCCTGATGGGGCAAGTTTCATCAGTGAGACCTTGAGGTGATTAATGGTGGTACCTCAGTTGTAGAAATCCTGGAACAACAATTCTCTCTCTGCATACCCTAAAGAACCTTCCTGAGCGGTAAACATTTACCTTTCGAGCACCAAAGCCTGGTGAACTTTATACATGTTAAATTCTGTGCACAGTAGAATTGCCTGCAGCATTCAGAGAACTTGGAAGAAGGAGAAGTGAGATTTGAACTGTGAGCCAAAGAATTTTTCTTAAATTTACACACACATTACATACACGTGCGCTTCAACTTAGAAAGGGGTTAATTTGGGTTAGTTAAGATTAGAGATAAGTTAAAGTTTGATTCTGTTTTCATGTTTAAAGTTGATTAAAAACAACTTTTGTTTTAAAAACTACTTGTCTTGGTGAATGTCTATTGCTGCTGGGTTTTGGGGTCCTTTGAGCTCGTAACAAAACGATCAAGCACGAATTTATACACTAATTCACTAAGTTCCAACCTGAAACGGCAACCATTCTTCTCCCACTGATGCTGCACGATCTGCTCATATCATGTTACATTCATTAAATATTCCTTACCCAGTTTGGAATGATTCTCTTTCCACAGAGGCTTCCAGCATTTTCTGTTTTTAATTCCTGTGATGATGTAATGAGGAGAGGGGGGTGCATATTATACTGACTGCTTGCTATTGACAATGGCTGTAGAGATACTCCAATTGCCAGTTTAGTGGTAGTTATAGTTTGTTAATAAAATTCATATGCCATAGTCATGGACCAGACAAGTGTTACACTAAGACTGGGCTTTTATTAAGACTATAACCACCACTAAACTGGCCAGTGAGAAAGCATCTCCAATCTCTTATACTAGTAGGGTGGAGTATCGCTACAGCCATAGTCAGTATAATACCACCCCCCCCCCATTACATCATCACATTTCCATATTGTGAGTGGCAAGGTGAGCGCAATGTTATTACAGTGCCAGTGACCTGGGTTTAAATCCTCTGCTGTCTGTAAGGAGTTTGTGCTTTCTCTCGGGTCCTGCGTTGGTTTCCTCTAAAAACGTACAGGGTTTGGGAGTTAGTTAAAGTATTTGGGCGGCTTGGGCTCGTGGGCTGGAAGGACCTGTTGTATCTCTTTTAAAAAAATCTCCATTCATACGCATGAATGCCCCACAGATTCCACCCAAGGGACTATTTCCAGTGGTCAGTTACCCGCACATCCTGGGAATCCAGAGCACTCAGAGGGAACCCCACGCAGTCACAGGAAAAACGCAAAAAATCCATCCAAACTGGATGGAGGCCACCACTGAACCAGTGGCTGGAGCTGAGGCAACAACTCGACCAGCTGAATCCACCCCACCCCAGAGATTTCCTTGAGCAGAGGGTGGAATCGGTCTGGAACTTCAAGGAAATAGTCGACCTGGGATCTTGGGAATTGGATCAGTACTCCAAGGCAGAATCATTTGCGGGCTGTAGAGGGGGTGATGGAACATACGAGATTGGTGGAACCAGGTGGGGTCTGTGCGGCGGCAGAGTGCTGGAGGCCATCCACGGATACTCAGCATCTCTGACTATAGATGGAGCTGGGCAACGCTAATAATGACTATTTGAGAACATTTTGTGTCATTTTTTTTTACTCTTTAATTTCAAGACAATAAAGGGGATGACTGCAGTGAAGCAGACGGTCCCTATCTCTTTGCTGAATGCCGACTCAAGTGTGTGGAGAAGGATGCAAGGGACCTTGTCGCGGTTCATCCCCGGGGGGCAGCATGGCAGGCTGTTGCCAGGGACACACTCGAAGTCAGATATCCAGAACTGCTGGGACCAACTCGGTGAAAGACGCACTTTGGCCTGCCCGAAACCTATCGGTCTTTCAGCACATGGAGATGTCGGTGAGGGAACGCTGCCGACTGGCACATTCCAGGCTGCAGGATGCACTGAGGCTTGGTGCAGTCAATGCGAGGGCGCTGTGGGGAAGGACCACAGTCCCATCACCAGAAGACCCTCAACCACCAGAGGGGGGAGAAGGGACAAGGTGCCACGGGGTGGTAATGGGGTATTTGGAGAACAAATGTAACAAAGTACATTGATGGGACTGTATAGATATAACTGACATCATGGGTGAAAAAAGACTTTGAATGGTTTTCTTCTTTGTAAATAATTTATTGTGAATAAAGTGTATATTTGTTTGAAAAAAAAATGACAATAAAGGAATCTTGATCCTACGATTTCTGTGGTTGCTTGCTGTAAATAACCTGGAGAACTGGTGGAGTTGTCAACAAAAGGCTTCGTGCAATAAGCATTTGGATGAATTTTCTTGGAATGGCCACAGGCACTATACCAAGAGCGGAGATACGTTGCATCCTTGGGCAGTGTAGGTAAAGCTACCTGGACTCAAAGACAGAAAAGCCAAGGTGTATAACTGGTGCCTTGGAAATCAAGGCATCTTTGCTGGGCCTTTTGTTCTCTGACATTATTTCCTTTCTGATGGTGGAGGCTATTTGGCCCCTTGAGTTTGTAAAGGCTCACCGAGCAATCCCATCGTGCAAGCTCCGCACAGCGCCAGAGATTAGGATGGAGCCCTGTAGCTGTGAGGCCAGCAGCTCTCACTCCATGGTCTCACTGAGTCTGCAAAGTCAAAGTCTAGAGTTCAGCACGAGCACTGAACAGTCAACTTCGCGCAACCAGACTAGCCGTTTTGTCATGAATGTCCAAGGACTGACCGCCTGCGAGTTGGTATTTGATTGAAACCCTCTGGATTAGGAGGTTGTGGGTCACCTGACACTGGACAATGAAGACTTTGCTTCCTGAACAATTCTGGGTGCATTTTATGGATTTTTCTGATCGGGAAAAATCAGCTTAGAAATTTCCTGTCACGTACCGTTTTTAAGATACAACCTATTTTTGTGATTTCCTGTCATATTTTAAGTCTACTCGTATATTATTCACAAACAAGCTGGTCAGTCCAAGCATGCCTGGGCATGCACTCAGTGTTGGTGCTGTGCAAATGTTGTCTTAGGCCTGAACATGCTTACAGGATAGATGCAGACGGGCTATAAAAGCAGCTCACGTAAACAGATACTGTGCAAACTACATCCAGCTGAATGACAACATGCTTCGAGCAGACAAACCGTGATCCATGTCTTTGGCAATTTATTTTCTGCATTTGTACTTGGACGTCTTCCCGGCTGATCCTGGTGCAGTCAGTGATGAACATGGTGAAAGGTTTCACCAGGACATTATGACCAGGGAAAAGCAGTATCAGGGCAATTGGAATCCATCAATGCTGGCCAACTATTGTTGGACACTGACATGAGAGGCATCAGATGCTGAGTATACATGAAAATCAGCGGCAAAACATTTTTAAGTCAGCGTGTCTGTATCATGCTGTATTAAACATGCTAAATTCAATAAAATGTTTCTTGAACATCTTATGTGATACAGCAAATCTGAAATTATCTTTGTGTTCAGCTTCTAGTTGTCTATCATAATCCCCATTTTTTTCAGGGAGCAAACCTTTGGAAAAAAAAATGTTGTCCAGTGCAATCAGCTGGCAGCCTGCTACAATGTTTGCCATTCACACTGTAGTAATTCAGTGGAGTCCCTCTACGTTAACATGAAGACCGGTGGGTCCATCTTGACCGAGAAACCCAAATGCTTTCTGACCAAGGATAAGGGGTGGGCTGTGTGGCTTGGTGAGGTCAGCTGGTTCCTGAGAGATATCAGATAAAACTTCACAACGTCCACACAAGTTTACCAATCAATGGTGAAGGTGGTGTGGTATTCTCCCAATTACAACATCGAAGTACTCGAGCTGGCAGGGTCCGCAAGCATCGAATCCTTGCTGCTGAAGACCCAACTGCGCTGGGTGGGTCACGTCTCCAGAATGGAGGACCATCGCCTTCCCAAGACCATGTTCTATGGCAAGCTCTCCACTGGTCACCGAGACAGAGGTGCACCAAAGAAGAGGTACAAGGACTGCTTAAAGAAATCTCTTTGTGCTTGCCACATTGCACCGCCAGTGGGCTGATATCGCTTCCAACCGTGCATCTTGGCGCCTCACAGTTCAACGGGCAGCAACCTCCTTTGAAGAAGACCGCAGAGCCCACCTCACTGACAAAAGACAAAGTAGGAAAAACCCAACACCCAACCCCAACCAACCAATTTTCCCTTGCAACCGCTGCAACCTTGCCTGCCTGTCCCGCATCGGACTTGTCAGTCACCAACGAGCCTGCAGCTGACGTGGACATTACCCCTCCATAAATCTTCATCTGCGAAGCCAAGCCAAAGAAAAACAACGGAGATCACAAAACCGTAAGAATTTATTCAGAGGTACAAAAGTTTTGATTTGGGCATCTATCTTTCACAAAAGATAAATCCTGAAACATTAGAATTTCTCGTCAGTCCTGATTATAAGTATAACCAATCTCCCTTTCTTCACACAATCGCACCCACACTCATTGTGTTGTATATTTTTCACATGCAGAAGCATCTGGCTACAGTAGTCTCAGTCACTCGCATTTTTGAAATCTGACTTTAAAATTTGCATTTTTGTAGCACCTTTCACTGTCTCAGGGTGAAGCACTTTGCAGCCAATCAGCCACTCCTGTAGCGAAGGCACTGTACGTAATGAGGGAATTGGAACACACAGAAAGACAGCACAAAACTACAATAAATATCTGGTTCAAGTGCTGAGTCATTGAATATCTGAATCTAATTTCATTTTTAAAGATGAAAATCACGTCAGTCACTCAAATTTGGGAAACATTGCCCCCTCCCAATTGCGACCCAACTCAATTTCCTGGTGAACATCGCCGTTGGAAGTGTTTTGATAAGGTACAGAAGCAGGGAGAAGACAGCTGCTTATATCTGGAGCCAGTTCATTCACCCAACAGTGGGAATCCCAGGCCTACAAGGAACGTGGATCCTCAGCGATACCAAGAACGCGCAGACCTTGGGTTCCCTTGGCCGCATTCTCCTGTGGTGTGGGAACTCTTTAATGGGTGGTGCAGCAAGCGTCCAGGGCAGGAACAGGCCTGCCCGCTCGTGGTGCACTTGAGAAGAGGCGCGTGGCGATGTCTCCAAGTCTGCAGGTGACCCAGAGACCAAGTACAAACGACAAAGTAAAAGCTAAATGTTGGCACAGCCTCTGAGAATGGGTGGATGGGAAACAGAAGAGGTAGCACCAAAAGGTGATCAGGGCTCATAAAGGGAGCCTGCTTCTATCTCACCTACTCAATTTCCTGCACACCTACAAACTGCTAGCCATCTCCTCCTTGTCCAAACACAAATTTGCTGCCCTTCCCATCTTTCATTCAATTGCCTCTCTCTCGACATTTCTTTGAGTATCCAATCTGTTGGTGAAGCTATGCCTCCTGTTCCAAAGCCGACAACCGATCTTTGTTACACATCTCCGCTGCCCAGGGCTCTCCCAGGCACCACGGGCAATTGATCGCCACACCTCACCCCCTCCGCAGCCCACAGTTATTCTGCAAATAAATTCTAACAATAGTTCCTTGGAATCAAATTCCTGGAGATCAGTCGCAGTTTCTTTGCCTGTCTGAGCAATGCAATGAATCCTTAAAGAATCCAATTTTATTCCAGACCAAAGCTCTGAATGCTGGAAACCAGACTAGGCTAATGGAGAGAATGAGGGAGCAGGTGGCAAAGCTGACGCTCAAAATAAGAATCTTGGAAACTTGGCCGTTAAATGGTATCTCAGGCGTTGAGAAACCTTCTTTGCATCTCAGCAGGATGCAGTATAATTTATAGTCACTAAGAGACTTGCACAAAAGTTGTGGACGGTGCAGACATTAGGCGATTTAACTGAAACAAACTTTTTAAATTGTTTTTCTTTGCTCCAGAAGAGCTGGTTTGGCACAGAAACAAGTCATTGGAGGACTGGTTGCTTCGTTCCTGTCCCCTCTCACCTCCTCCCACCCCTGCTGATAAAGTCCTCGAGAGAATCAGCAAGGATGGAGTCAGCTCCAACCATCAAGCACCCACTCTCACCAATCCTACGTCAATCCCATTATTTTTGCGCTCATCGAATGCCCCCAGGTTATGCAACCCCTTCAGGCACTGATCCACTTCTTCTGGGAAGTTGCCTTTGGTGGTGCAAGCGCTTCACATCTTGACTCACCCTGCATAAAGTTGGGGGAAGATCTAGTGTCGGGGGGGGGGGGTGCGGGGGGAATGGGTAGGAGTGCACCCTCAGAGCTGAAGAGAATACGTCGTGATCACTGAGCTTTACAAGTTTTTATAATGGTCCATAAACTATCAACATTAGCAGAACCTCTGAGAAAAATAACAAAAAATGTAATTAAAGTACATTGGCAGCCAGCGCGCGCCCAAGCTGTTTGCAGCTGTGTCACCGTTGTAGCTTCTTGATGAGATCTTCCAGCTTCATAGCAACTTTCAAATCGCCCTGAATGCGTATCCGGCCGCTCAAATACGCAGATAAGGGCTTCAATGCTCCCGTGAACAGAGACTGGATGGTGTTTTCAGTTACCTCCAACGTCACATCAGGCTCTTTCTCGGGGATTCCGTAACCCGCATGGCCGGAATCTGAAAGTTAGCAGGAACGGTTAGGGACGGCTGATGACCAATCGCAGCGTTTTACTGCGTGAATTCCGTTCCCATGAAGTTCATCTAAACCCTGCCTCACTCTTGAAGAAGGGCTCAGGCCCGAAACACTAGCTATACCCCTTTGCTTCCTATGGACGCGGTGTGACCTGCTGAGTTTCTCCAGCATTTCTGTGCTTTCATTTAGTTTAATTTTTTTTAACAATATTCATTTCCTTTAGCTCCTAGTCCACCCAAGACCAGTTGTTCTCTACGATTTATTCCAGGATTTTATGTTTTCCACAAAGGCCGATACAAATATATTTGCTTAATTTCTCTACCCTTTCCTTGTTATTACCCAATGTAACTGTAAATGGAGCCAATCAGTTCCTTGTTACGTATCTGTACAGCATGGATGTGCCTTTCTTGCCCGATTATTTTCATGTTCTGCTCTTCCTTATCAGTTTCTCAGAATCTCTTCAGCTAAATTCTGATATTTTCCTCAAACCTCGTATTTAGGGCTTTTTTTGGGCAATACAGCAAGGTTTTTTTTTCCTCAGGTCTGATACTACATTTAATTTGGCTTGTTGGAGATGGACATACCACTTCTTCCTTGTGTTTCTGCGTGCCTTTTAAGGAAATGTAATTGTTGTAAACTACATACTGTATTTATTTATTTACAACATGGTGGAAGCCAATTTAAGTTTAAATTTAGACATACTGCATGGTAACAGGCCCACGAGACCATGCTGCCCAATTAACCTACAACACCCAGTCACCTTACAGTGTGGGATTCGAAGCCTGGCGCTGTAACAGCATTGCGCTAACTGCTACACTAACCGCACTGTTCATTAAACCCGTGCTGTCCAAGTACACCCGAATTAACCCATATGTTTTTGTAAGGTGGGAAGAAACCAGAGTACCCAGAAACCTATGCAGACACAGGGAGGAAGTAAAAATTCCTTACAGTCAGGACTGGATTTGCTCCCAGGCCATTGGCATTATAATAAGAGTCGCGCTAAATGCTACACTAACACCCGCCCTATCCTTGCGATCTTTAACAAGTGATACACAAGTACTATTGCTAGTCCTACTGACGTCCAATTACATTCTTATGTAGTGATCAATCTTTCCATTGAAGCAATGTCGTCATTTTTATCCTTGTACAGAATTGTCATCAGACAATGTAAATATTTAAAGTATTTGACTCACCTCTACTGAGGTCCAGATGATACAGGTTCTGAGTGCCGTTCTTTTGATTGACGATGAAAAGGTAGCAGGCTCGAATCTGTTTCACCAACTCCTCAGAGAGGAGGTTCTGCACTCTGGAAAGTACCCAGTCTGGACTGACCTGGTCACCCTCAGGTTTTTCAAATCCAGACGTTTTGTTTAAGTTTTGAACACTCTCTGGAAGAAAGATAAATAACTTAGCCATACATGAAATTAAATTTAGTCATTTTCAGAACTTGCTCGATTCAGTATTTCAGACACAAAAAAACCACATTGAAATTTCTGCACCCTATATATTAATTTGCATCAAATCTATCACATCCCCCCTCCCTGACCCACACTGGTTCCTGGGCTAAGAGATCCCTGATCTCTAACATTTTCAGGCTTGTGTTTGACCCTGCATGGACTTCTCTTCTCTGCAATCTCCTCCAGCTCCAGGCCCTCAGGTCTTCACAGTCCTCCCTTTCAGACTTCAAGTTCATCCGACTATGCACTAGGCTTCCCAAATCTTACATTCTCCCTTCCGGTTAACTCCTTAAAACTGCACTGGGCAATGAAGATTTTGCTTCCTGAACACTTTTGGGTGCATTTTATGTATTTTGAGCTGGTGATCACAAAAATCACCTTAAAATTTTCCTATCCTGTACCGTGTTTTTAAGATACAAATTATTTTTTGTAATTTCCTGTCATATTTTAAGCCTACTTCAAACATACAAAACCATGAAGTGCAAAACATCATTGAAAATTCATTTTCTGGATTCGCACTTGGACGTCTTCCCTGCTGATCTTGGAGCCGTCAGTGACAAACACGGCAAAAGGTTTCACCGGGACATTGCGACCATGGAAGAGCCATCAGGGCAACTGGAACCCATCATTGCTGGCCGATTATTGTTGGACACTGACAAAGCTGCTGAGTCTAAACTAAAATCAGCGGCAAAACATTTTTAGGTCAGTTGAACTAACTCAATGTGTCAACATCATGATGTAATTAAACACGCTAAAATCAATAATTCAATGTTTCTCCAGCTTCCTACGTGATCCAGCAAATCTGAAACTATCTCTGAGTTCAGCTTGAAGTTGTCTATCATAACCCCCAATTTTGTTTCAGGAAGAAAACCTTTTGCATAAATTTGTTGTCCAGTGCTACCACTTCCGCCAATCCATCCTAATATCTCAATCTATCAAGAGCTTTACTGGATTGGAGTGACAGGTCCCTGAAGAGAAGAGATGATCGACACCAGTTCTCTCATTCACAGAGGTAGGTAGGGTACTGTAACTGGCCCTGAAGAGAGGAAGGGGAAAGCAGGTAGGGATTCCAGCTCTCCGGAATATGGCTATGAACTGTATTCCAGAGGAGTTGTCTGCTTTAGTGACTGACCCATTCTGGAGGTTTCATTACTCCCACTGTCGAGGCATTCATATTGGGAAGGGTTTTTGTTTTCAAGGTAGGTTTTAAGAGGCTGCTGGGATACTGTCAACTATTTAATCACAGTAAAACCCCTGTTATTCAGAATTCAAGCATTTGGCAACCTCAAGCAACCGGCAAAAACAAGTGAGGAAAATAAATAGATAAGTAAATTGAAATAAATATAAATACAAGTTTAAAATTGCAAATGTAAATGCTCTCTGATCATAAACATTTGGTGACAATGGGAGAAAATATTCAGCCAACGGAGTGCTGCTGTTTGAATAAAATGGCTGCGCTGAGGATGAAGAAAGAGCTGGTTGATGCCGCTCGCCGTTGGGGCAACTCTCTTAAAGTGTCTCCTTATCCCTGCTTACTAAGAGTTGTCCAAGTCAGAGGCTTTATCTGTAAACATGGGGGGAGGGGCGGGTTTAATTATGTACAATGTTATTGTTTGTCTTTCGGGCAGTTCCGTGGAGGGGGAGGAACCTGCAGATGCAGCGACGGTTAAATGTTTTCAAAGAATGTGACTGAAAATGAAGTAAAATGCTTTAAAGTTTATATATTCATGCAAGTGAAGCTTGTTCAGTTAATGCAGGTGTATTAGTTAGGTATTGTAGGAGTAAGTCTCAAGCAAATGGAAAACTCGCTTATCCAGCACCTATGTGGATTGGTAGATGCTGAATACCAGGGGTTTTACTGTAGATTATTTGCATCAAGTGGGAACATCTCCAATAATGCCATAATCACCATTGAAACCGAAAACATCACATCAGAGAGTTGCATACACTCACCGGATTTTCTTCTCCCCAAACATGGTCTCTGCCCCCCCCCCCCCACCTCAATCACAGAATCCATGGCAATCAGAAGAAATACCACATGGTCACATGGAGAGCACACCTCAGCGTGCAAGCATCACCCGCCAGGAGGAGCAGGCAGGCCATCGACCGACGTCATCAGAGAGTGGCCTACTTTGGAAAGGTGGGGAGGTAGAGAGAGACAGAGAGAGATACAGGGAAAGATGCAGAGGGAGAGAAACATATCTCACACACACACACACACACAGACATGGTCACAAATACACACCACAGAGAGAGAACTGTACTTCCTTAGAAGCCTAAGGATATTCGTGTTCCCCAGATCCCTCAACAATTTGCACTGGCGCACCACTGAGAGCATACTTGCAGGATTCATCACAGCTAGAAATCATTGATTTCTAACTAGAGGTATGGAAGCAGCTCTGCTCAATATTGGAAGCTAGATAACAAAAGAAAAAGGAGGCTTGAAAGTGTAATGTCATGCATCAACATGCTGAAAAGCAGTTTTTTCCCCGCAGCTATCAGGGTCCTGAATGGACCCCACAACAGTTCCCTCATGCTGTTTTGCTTTGTACTAATGGATCCTTTTTAATTGTAAATCTATACTCCATAATTTAATTTTTTTAATTTAGACATACAGCCCATACAATTAAGGTGTATTTAATTGTACATTTAAGGTGGGAGGAAACCAAAGCACCCGGAGGAAACCCACGCAGACATGGGGAGAACATACAAACTCCTTACAGACAGCGCCAGATTCGAACCCAGTTCACTAGCATTGTAATAGCATTGCACTAACCATGCGGCCCCTGGTTCTCTTGTTCACAGTTGATCTGTTAGACTGCTCGCAGAAGAGCCTTTCTCACTGTGCCAGGTATAATGAGACAAATAAACTTGAATTTAAACAAACATAGAGGGAGAGACACAGTAAAGAAAGGAAAAGAATCCCAATAGGAAGAAGTTGACCTTCTTTCTGCTCGGCTTGTAGGTCCCTGGGGGTATCTCAGAACCCTATCCAACTGAGGAATTGTTGATTGTTCAGATGTGGTGCTCACATGCTTGAACCTACAGAGTCATGCAGTCACCACATTTTCCCTGAGGTACCGAGTATTAGGAGGAACATTCCTAACCTTCAGAGTCACTTGAACATTCGGAGAGCTGCTGAGAGGGCGTTGATTGCGAGGAGCTACTGTGTACAGCATGCTGAGCTATCTTCTGGAGGGGGAGGGGAAACCAGTTTCGTTGGTCCCTGGATGGAATATTGGGCATGTTGGACACATCTTCTTGAGGGTAGTTCAACACACTGTGCACAATCACATTCATCTGATCTACTTGCACTCCCCAGGAGCTGGTCTTTTCGTTGATTTCTAACTAGAGGTTAAAAGAACAAATATAAGTGCATTATTACTTGAAAGACTTTCTGCTCTAAATATAGATTTTCAAACCCTTTAGGATGGTGCAATTCCACTCTCCTTCACTTGCCCTAGTCTGTGATTGTACACCATCAGCTGATGGCTCATTCTAATTGCTAGTCTCTGCATAAAGTTTGGCGCTCAATTCTCCCCCCACCTCCTCCAGATGTCCGTCCAGGAATTTATCCCATTCCAGAGATAAAACACAAGAGTCTGCAGACCGGTTACCGATTGAAGTGTTATAGTTGAGTTATTTGGACCAATTTTTTTGGGGCCGGGGCACCGGAAGTTTGGACGGGTGGCCAGGCAGCTGGGAGCTCAGGCGGACGGCCAAGGCATTGGGAGCTTGGACAGGTGGGAGGTGTAAATCCAGGAGGCGGGCAGTTGGAACTCAGATGGGCTGGCAGCGAGACATTGGGAGCTCGGATGGGTGGGCGGAGGATCAACTATTACACAATATTTCTCTTGTCATCGAAGTATTGAATGAGCAAGAAGGAAAGAGGGTGAAACTGAGAGACTTGCGAACAAAGATCAGTCATTTAAAAAAAAAACAAAGATCAGTCATCGGCTCAGTCTGATAATGCCTTAGGTTTTAAACAACAGAGGGAGGAGAAGACCTACACCTGAATTGGCCGCTGCAGACTCAAGCTACACAATCTTGCAGCAGGATTCTGACTGCACTACACACTGTGATACCACATGCAGCAGGGCACTGAAAGCATGGCACACAAACCTGGCACTGACATCTGTGCTCAATGGGCAAGTCAAAATAATTGTTTAAGATGAAAGAAGTCCTCACTGATAATTGCTCTTCAAATTTACTCTTCTTCTTCTTCTTGATGTCGTCCAGGGTTTTCTTGAGTAGGAAGCTGATCATCACAGATTGAACAGTGTGTCCCAAGGTGTTCTTGTAATCCAGCATAACCATCACGGAGAGGACTGGATTCGAGACGTGGTAGCTGACCTCCGCACCAACAATGATCTGAGCTCCATCTTTACAAGCTGCCTGTACGAAAGAGGAGAGAGTTTACCCTTTCTTCTTCAGGACGAACCGAGATTAGCATTTTTATTTTTAAGCTGTTTACATAATTTTTTTTTTAAAGATTGCAATGCCGTTAAGATATAGGAGCAGAAGTAGGCCATTCAGCCCGTTGAGTCTGCCCTGCCATTTTAAAAATTAATTTATCGTATTATAATCACTCCAGCAGGTTCAGGAACAGCTGTTCCCCCTCCACCATCAGACTCCTCAACAACCAACTCAATCAGTTTTTTACATTTCTTTATTTGTTTACATGTGTATGTTGTGTACAGTTTTGTTTTGCACTACCAATAAGTGGTCCACAGGAAAAAGAATCTCAGGGTTGTATGTGATGTCATGGAGATAGTCTGACAATAAATCTGAAATCTAAAAGACCGAGTACCTGCGCTTGAAGGTTAAATTATTGGACTAATGATCTAGAGAGAAAATTTCAACACGTACCCTGCTTGCTGAGGGATTTCTGCTCAGCTAATTATGTTTAGAATTTTTTAAAAAACAGACTGTGGTGAAAAACAACCTGCTATGCTAATGCCCTCCAGGGAAAGAGATCACTCCTCCTGCCCCCTAATGCAGCCTGTGGCATTGCTTCATAAGCACCTTCTGTCCTCCATGGAAATTAGGGATGGGTATTAAATACTGACTCTATTACCAAAACGACCATTCATTCATTTGCTTCTCAAAAGGGGATATTTCTGCATCACACTCAAGAAATCAAGGAACCTTCAACAACTCCAATACCCACTTTCAGAAGATAGAACATTATAGCACAGAAACAGGCTCCTCAACCCTCCAGTCTGTGTCAAACTATTTTTCTGCCTGGTCCCACATACCCTCCATAGCCCTCCCTATCCATGTCCAAATTCTTCATAAATGTTAAAATTGAGCCCACATTCACCACTGAAGTGGCAGCTCGTTCCACACTCCCACCACTCTCTGTATGAAGAAGTTCCCCTGAATGTTCCCCCTTTCACCCTTAACCCATGTCCTCTGGTTTGTATCTCACTTAGTCTCAGTTATTTATCTGCAATTCTTTTAAATATGTCTATTAACTCAAATAGCTTTAACACCAACTAGATTGTGGAAGCTCTAACAGTCATTCACCTACATATTGGCTCCATATTATTTAACAGGTATAATGTTTTCTCAGAGAACCAAGTTTCTCAGACTCCATTTAAGAAGTGACCTATTCTAGAAATACAACACCTCACTTTTGACCATGGTAAGTACCTGCATCGCTTGGGGCATCGGTAGCTTAGATAGGTAGGTGGCTGAGGTGATGGTTTGTGGTCAGGGCATCGAGAACTCCAGTGGGCGGGAAGCAGATGAGGGAGTCCGTGATCAGGGTTTCGGGTGATTGGATGGGCGGGCAGCCGGGGCCAAAGTGAGAGACGGCGGTCGGGGCATCAGGAACTCCAGTGGGTCGAAGGCTGAAGCGAGAGTCCGTGGTCAGGGCATCGGAAGCTCCAGTGGGCAGGCGGACGGGGCCTAGGTGAAAGAAGATGGTTAGGGCATCAGGAGTTTAGATGGATGGGCTTCCGGGCTAGAAATTTGGTGGGGGGTTGATTTTATGGTATCGACTATAACACAAATATATACAGTAGGTATTCCCAAAGGTTTTGGTGGGGATAAAACAAGGATTTGCTGAAGTGAAGTCATTACATTACAGTGGAGGTCAGACAGCACAGCACTGCAATTAATCTCCAATTGTACTCCTGTGGATTCTTTTGCTAAAAATAACTAACAGCAACCTTTCCAAAAATCAGGGAGCAGAAGGGAACGTACCTCAAATAGTCCAACAGTGAAAGACTTGGTCCGGATATCAACTACCTGCCACTGGTCAATGAAAGGCAACAAGAGGATGATTCCAGGACCCTTGCTGCCTATAACCTTTCCCAGACGGAACACGACAAACCGCTCTTGGCTCGACACCTTCTGCGGTTTTAAACAGAAGCAGTATTACCCGATTTGGACACTGAAGCAGGACATCATCTTCTCTTCACTCACCAACAGTAAAGGATCAGAATTCCAGCAAGCTATACAACAAAACCCGTATAAATCCCTGGATCTGAAACCATCTGCAGTAAAAGTCCTAAAATCCAGACAGCTCAGCGATTGGGTTGGTCTGGTACATCTGTGGTGCCTATACAATGCACAAATGCAAACAAAAGCAGAGAGTTGTCGAGGTCTGGATTCTCAGGTGGTCTGAATTTCAGCCTAGAGTTTTTGAGGTCCGGATTCTTGGGTGGTCCCAATTTCTGGCATCTGGATTTTTTGGACATTTACTGTTCCTTGGAACTCAGCCTTGATTTCTTTGCTTCTTCCTTGAAGAAGGGCTCAGGCCCAAAATGTCGACAATATATCTTTATCTCCTATGGACGCTGCATGACCCGCTGAGCTCCTCCAGCATTTCTGTGTTTTCACTACAATCACAGAGTCTGCACACTTTCAAATTTCACCCCAAACCATCAGAGCAGACTTGGACACTGAAATTATCGGTCTCTTGCGGTTCTGCTCAAAAACCTTGGTTAAGTGAGAAGTCTGCTGGAGAAATGGAAAACAGATAGAAGTATTGGAGGAACTCAGCAGGTCATGGAAAGCAATAGGCCGTTGACATTTCAGACCAGAGCCCCTCATTCGTGACAGAATAACTATCAAAAGTAGGAATTCTGGCTAAATTTGTCCAAACCCTTTCCCAGCTATCCAAACTTGGATAAGGTAACTCAGCCTCCACTAATACCACTAGATCTTCTGCTCTCCATAATCTAAGATCAAAGCCATGACATAAAAGAGACAAGAAATACTGATCAGTTCTGTGCTACGTACCTTCAGGACAAACCATCCCGAAATTGGAAAGGTGATGATCACCAGGAGGAAAATGAAGGCAGTCAGAATCCAAAAGCAAATAAATGATGAACCATTTTCAAATTCATCTGAAAGAGAAACATTCTTTTTGTAAATGATACTTAATTGAAATAACCAAGGTAGGAGAAGTAGTAGCATTTTTCCTCCCAAAATGTTCTGACACACCAGCTATGATCTGATAAAGATTGACCTAATCTATTTCAAATGTGCACGAGGTTTGATGAAGGGCTGTAATGGAGGATTAAAACCATGTGCCCAGATGCTTTTTGCTTATGTGGAACTGACGACACTGGGTCCACACGCAGGTCACCTTACTTTCAGAACTAGCAGATGTAATTAAACTCAGCCATGGGGATTTATCTGAAGATACACTTTGAAATGGAATTCCACTGTGAGGCCCAGGGAAAGCAGTTGTCAAATGCAACACTCTCAAATTGACGAATTGGTCACAACCTGTCTTGCTCGAGAAGTTTTAATAAGTCTTTGTATCTACAAGATAAACCAGGAAATCAAAACATCCTGGTTCCATAATAATTAATCTTCTAAATTGTAGAATATTATGTTCAGTTTTGATTTTGACTGACAAATGTTAGAAGGAGTAGGCGCATGATTAATTCTTGTAATGGAAGGAAAGTCGCTGGTGAAACAGATGAAGACGAATGGGCCAAAACATTACCCCAAGGAACTCCTGCAGTGAAGTCTCGCAGCTTAGATGTATGACTTCCAAAAACTTTCGGGCAGCACAAGCTTGTGATACAGAGGGCCTGTTATTAGTGCTGTATCTCCAAATTAAAAACTGTCCTTTGACTAAGGTACGAATCCAACCTAAAAAGCCTATTGATTTAGCTTTGAATAAAAAGAAAATAATCTGAGGGTTTTTTTTAATTGAAGAGGAACTCATATGTGGTTGCCAACAAAATAGCATCACATGTAGAGGCACAAGTGAGCCACAGGTGTGTGAACAAAACACTGATTCCACTGGATTTTGCTTCCTGAACACTTTTGAGTGTATTTCAGCTGCTGATCACAAAAATCGCTTTAAAATTTCCCTTTTTTTTTTAAAGATTTGACTTGTTTTTGTGATTTCCTGTCCTATTTTAAATCTACTTCAAGCGTACAAAACCAGGTTGTTGAAAATTCATTTTCTGCATCCTTCCCTGCTAATCTTGGTGCAGTCAGTGACGAACATGGTGAAATGTTTCACCAGGACTTTGCAAACATGAAAAAACTGCTTCAGGGCAAATGGAATCCATCCATGCTGTCCGACTATTGGTGGACACTGACACGAGAGGCATCAGATGCTGAGTACAGCGTAAAAAAAAACATTTTTAGGTCAGTTGAACTAACGCAACGTGTCAGCATCACGATGCGATTAAACACGCTAAATTCAATAAAAGTTAGTTTAATGTTTCTCCAACTTCCTACGTGATACAACAAATCTGAAACTATCTTTGTGTTCAGCTTGAAGTTGTCGTCCATAATCCCTTTTTTTTCAGGAAGCAAACCTTTTGAAAAAATTTGTTGTCCAGTGTTCTTTTTGATGTTAATTCCAAGGCCTAATTTTAACATCTTCCACTCAGGTATAAAGTGGATCAGGACGAGATAGAAAGCTGGATCTGATCATTTCTCAACCAGTTTCTGATCATAGGAAAGTGAGCAGTGCAGAGTGTGTTTATTACAGTGGCACAAAGCACTCTTCCAACATGACATGGGAGTAACAATACCTTCCCATATGACACATATTTAAAATAGCAAATTTGTCCCAAGTCACTTCACATCAGTAATAACACACAAAAAATATAACAAGGCTAACAAGATATTATGGCAGCAACGAAAAGCTTCATCACAGAGACATGTTTTAAAGAGGATCACACAGATTAGGATGGGTTTAAAAACAAGGATACAAGTTTTCAAGTGTCGCCTCACCAGGATCAGGTAGCACAGGAGTGACAGGAACAGGAAACAGACAACGCAAGCTCCAAGCACACACCAAGGGGAAAAGAAACCACGCATTTCTCAAGAAACATTTACATGTCCAATTTTGAAAACACCCACTCTTGTTGGGCGACAAAATACACTTAGAATTAAACAATATGTCTAAATGTAATAAACTCAGCAAGCTTTCAAACAGGTTATAACATTAAAATGAAATGACAAACTATTGTAAAACACGAAAGTCTGTAGACACCGTGATTAAAGTAAAAACACAAAGCTGTAGGTGTGTCTCCCCCCGTACCTAGATGTGTCTGGGGAAGGGGTCTCCCCCCCCACCTGTCCCCAGGTGTGTCTGGGATAGGGGTCTCCCCCCCCACCTGTCCCCAGGTGTGTCTGGGATAGGGGTCTCCCCCCTGCCCCCAGGTGTGTCTGGGATAGGGGTCTCCCCCCTGCCCCCTGGTGTGTCTGGGATAGGGGTCTCCCCCTGCCCCCAGGTGTGTCTGGGATTGGGGTCTCCCCCTGCTCCCCAGGTGTGTCTGGGATAGGGGTCTCCCCCCTGCCCCCAGGTGTGTCTGGGATTGGGGTCTCCCCCTGCCCCCAGGTGAGTCTGGGATAGGGGTCTCCCCCTGCCCCCAGGTGTGTCTGGGATTGGGGTCTCCCCCTGCCCCCAGGCGTGTCTGGGATTGGGGTCTCCCCCTGCCCCCAGGTGTGTCTGGGATAGGGGTCTCCCCCTGCCCCCAGGTGTGTCTGGGATAGGGGTCTCCCCCATGCCCCCAGGTGTGTCTGGGATTGGGGTCTCCCCCTGCCCCCAGGTGAGTCTGGGATAGGGGTCTCCCCCTGCCCCCAGGTGTGTCTGGGATTGGGGTCTCCCCCTGCCCCCAGGTGTGTCTGGGATAGGGGTCTCCCCCTGCCCCCAGGTGTGTCTGGGATAGGGGTCTCCCCCCTGCCCCCAGGTGTGTCTGGGATTGGGGTCTCCCCCTGCCCCCAGGTGTGTCTGGGATAGGGGTCTCCCCCTGCCCCCAGGTGTGTCTGGGATAGGGGTCTCCCCCTGCCCCCAGGTGTGTCTGGGTTAGGGGTCTCCCCCTGCCCCCAGGTGTGTCTGGGATAGGGGTCTCCCCCCTGCCCCCAGGTGTGTCTGGGATTGGGGTCTCCCCCCTGCCCCCAGGTGTGTCTGGGATTGGGGTCTCCCCCTGCCCCCAGGTGTGTCTGGGATAGGGGTCTCCCCCTGCCCTCAGGTGTGTCTGGGATTGGGGTCTCCCCCTGCCCCCAGGTGTGTCTGGGATAGGGGTCTCCCCCTGCCCCCAGGTGTGTCTGGGATTGGGGTCTCCCCCTGCCCCCAGGTGTGTCTGGGATAGGGGTCTCCCCCTGCCCCCAGGTGTGTCTGGGATTGGGGACTCCCCCTGCCCCCAGGTGTGTCTGGGATAGGGGTCTCCCCCTGCCCCCAGGTGTGTCTGGGTTAGGGGTCTCCCCCTGCCCCCAGGTGTGTCTGGGATAGGGGTCTCCCCCCTGCCCCCAGGTGTGTCTGGGATTGGGGTCTCCCCCTGCCCCCAGGTGTGTCTGGGATAGGGGTCTCCCCCTGCCCCCAGGTGTGTCTGGGATTGGGGTCTCCCCCTGCCCCCAGGTGTGTCTGGGATTGGGGTCTCCCCCTGCCCCCAGGTGTGTCTGGGATAGGGGTCTCCCCCTGCCCCCAGGTGTGTCTGGGATAGGGGTCTCCCCTGCCCCGGTGTGTCTGGGATTGGGGTCTCCCCCTGTATCCAGGTGTGTCTGGGGAAAGGGTCCCCCCCCCATACCTAGGTGTGTCTGGGGAAGGGGTCTCACCCCCCACATGTACCCAGGTGTGTCTGGGATTGGGGTCTCCCCCTGCCCACATGTGTGTCTGGGATAGGGGTCTCCCCCTGCCCCCAGGTGTGTCTGGGATAGGGGTCTCCCCCTGCCCCCAGGTGTGTCTGGGATAGGGGTCTCCCCCTGCCCCCAGGTGTGTCTGGGATAGGGGTCTCCCCCTGCCCCCAGGTGTGTCTGGGATAGGGGTCTCCCCCTGCCCCCAGGTGTGTCTGGGATTGGGGTCTCCCCCTGCCCCCAGGTGTGTCTGGGATTTGGGTCTCCCCCTGCCCCCAGGTGTGTCTGGGATTGGGGTCTCCCCCTGCCCCCAGGTGTGTCTGGGATAGGGGTCTCCCCCTGCCCCCAGGTGTGTCTGGGATAGGGGTCTCCCCTGCCCCGGTGTGTCTGGGATTGGGGTCTCCCCCTGTATCCAGGTGTGTCTGGGGAAAGGGTCCCCCCCCCATACCTAGGTGTGTCTGGGGAAGGGGTCTCACCCCCCACATGTACCCAGGTGTGTCTGGGATTGGGGTCTCCCCCTGCCCCCATGTGTGTCTGGGATAGGGGTCTCCCCCTGCCCCCAGGTGTGTCTGGGATAGGGGTCTCCCCCTGCCCCCAGGTGTGTCTGGGATAGGGGTCTCCCCCTGCCCCCAGGTGTGTCTGGGATAGGGGTCTCCCCCTGCCCCCAGGTGTGTCTGGGATAGGGGTCTCCCCCTGCCCCCAGGTGTGTCTGGGATTGGGGTCTCCCCCTGCCCCCAGGTGTGTCTGGGATTGGGGTCTCCCCCTGCCCCCAGGTGTGTCTGGGATAGGGGTCTCCCCCTGCCCCCAGGTGTGTCTGGGATAGGGGTCTCCCCTGCCCCGGTGTGTCTGGGATTGGGGTCTCCCCCTGTATCCAGGTGTGTCTGGGGAAAGGGTCCCCCCCCATACCTAGGTGTGTCTGGGGAAGGGGTCTCACCCCCCACATGTACCCAGGTGTGTCTGGGATTGGGGTCTCCCCCGCCCCCAGGTGTGTCTGGGATTGGGGTCTCCCCCTGCCCCCAGGTGTGTCTGGGATAGGGGTCTCCCCCTGCCCCCAGGTGTGTCTGGGATAGGGGTCTCCCCCTGCCCCCAGGTGTGTCTGGGATAGGGGTCTCCCCCTGCCCCCAGGTGTGTCTGGGATTGGGGTCTCCCCCTGCCCCCAGGTGTGTCTGGGATTGGGGTCCCCCCCTGCCCCCAGGTGTGTCTGGGATTGGGGTCTCCCCCTGCCCCCAGGTGTGTCTGGGATTGGGGTCTCCCCCTGCCCCCAGGTGTGTCTGGGATAGGGGTCTCCCCTGCCCCGGTGTGTCTGGGATTGGGGTCTCCCCCTGTATCCAGGTGTGTCTGGGGAAAGGGTCCACCCCCCATACCTAGGTGTGTCTGGGGAAGGGGTCTCACCCCCCACATGTACCCAGGTGTGTCTGGGATTGGGGTCTCCCCCTGCCCCCATGTGTGTCTGGGATAGGGGTCTCCCCCTGCCCCCAGGTGTGTCTGGGATAGGGGTCTCCCCCTGCCCCCAGGTGTGTCTGGGATAGGGGTCTCCCCCTGCCCCCAGGTGTGTCTGGGATTGGGGTCTCCCCCTGCCCCCAGGTGTGTCTGGGATTGGGGTCTCCCCCTGCCCCCAGGTGTGTCTGGGATTGGGGTCTCCCCCTGCCCCCAGGTGGGTCTGGGATTGGGGTCTCCCCCTGCCCCCAGGTGTGTCTGGGATAGGGGTCTCCCCCTGCCCCCAGGTGTGTCTGGGATAGGGGTCTCCCCTGCCCCGGTGTGTCTGGGATTGGGGTCTCCCCCTGTATCCAGGTGTGTCTGGGGAAAGGGTCCCCCCCCCATACCTAGGTGTGTCTGGGGAAGGGGTCTCACCCCCCACATGTACCCAGGTGTGTCTGGGATTGGGGTCTCCCCCTGCCCCCATGTGTGTCTGGGATAGGGGTCTCCCCCTGCCCCCAGGTGTGTCTGGGATAGGGGTCTCCCCCTGCCCCCAGGTGTGTCTGGGATTGGGGTCTCCCCCTGCCCCCAGGTGTGTCTGGGATAGGGGTCTCCCCTGCCCCGGTGTGTCTGGGATTGGGGTCTCCCCCTGTATCCAGGTGTGTCTGGGGAAAGGGTCCCCCCCCCATACCTAGGTGTGTCTGGGGAAGGGGTCTCACCCCCCACATGTACCCAGGTGTGTCTGGGATTGGGGTCTCCCCCTGCCCCCATGTGTGTCTGGGATAGGGGTCTCCCCCTGCCCCCAGGTGTGTCTGGGATAGGGGTCTCCCCCTGCCCCCAGGTGTGTCTGGGATTGGGGTCTCCCCCTGCCCCCAGGTGTGTCTGGGATTGGGGTCTCCCCCTGCCCCCAGGTGTGTCTGGGATTGGGGTCCCCCCCTGCCCCCAGGTGTGTCTGGGATTGGGGTCTCCCCCTGTATCCAGGTGTGTCTGGGGAAAGGGTCCCCCCCCCATACCTAGGTGTGTCTGGGGAAGGGGTCTCACCCCCCACATGTACCCAGGTGTGTCTGGGATTGGGGTCTCCCCCTGCCCCCATGTGTGTCTGGGATAGGGGTCTCCCCCTGCCCCCAGGTGTGTCTGGGATAGGGGTCTCCCCCTGCCCCCAGGTGTGTCTGGGATAGGGGTCTCCCCCTGCCCCCAGGTGTGTCTGGGATAGGGGTCTCCCCCTGCCCCCAGGTGTGTCTGGGATAGGGGTCTCCCCCTGCCCCCAGGTGTGTCTGGGATTGGGGTCTCCCCCTGCCCCCAGGTGTGTCTGGGATTGGGGTCTCCCCCTGCCCCCAGGTGTGTCTGGGATAGGGGTCTCCCCCTGCCCCCAGGTGTGTCTGGGATAGGGGTCTCCCCTGCCCCGGTGTGTCTGGGATTGGGGTCTCCCCCTGTATCCAGGTGTGTCTGGGGAAAGGGTCCCCCCCCATACCTAGGTGTGTCTGGGGAAGGGGTCTCACCCCCCACATGTACCCAGGTGTGTCTGGGATTGGGGTCTCCCCCGCCCCCAGGTGTGTCTGGGATTGGGGTCTCCCCCTGCCCCCAGGTGTGTCTGGGATAGGGGTCTCCCCCTGCCCCCAGGTGTGTCTGGGATAGGGGTCTCCCCCTGCCCCCAGGTGTGTCTGGGATAGGGGTCTCCCCCTGCCCCCAGGTGTGTCTGGGATTGGGGTCTCCCCCTGCCCCCAGGTGTGTCTGGGATTGGGGTCCCCCCCTGCCCCCAGGTGTGTCTGGGATTGGGGTCTCCCCCTGCCCCCAGGTGTGTCTGGGATTGGGGTCTCCCCCTGCCCCCAGGTGTGTCTGGGATAGGGGTCTCCCCTGCCCCGGTGTGTCTGGGATTGGGGTCTCCCCCTGTATCCAGGTGTGTCTGGGGAAAGGGTCCACCCCCCATACCTAGGTGTGTCTGGGGAAGGGGTCTCACCCCCCACATGTACCCAGGTGTGTCTGGGATTGGGGTCTCCCCCTGCCCCCATGTGTGTCTGGGATAGGGGTCTCCCCCTGCCCCCAGGTGTGTCTGGGATAGGGGTCTCCCCCTGCCCCCAGGTGTGTCTGGGATAGGGGTCTCCCCCTGCCCCCAGGTGTGTCTGGGATTGGGGTCTCCCCCTGCCCCCAGGTGTGTCTGGGATTGGGGTCTCCCCCTGCCCCCAGGTGTGTCTGGGATTGGGGTCTCCCCCTGCCCCCAGGTGGGTCTGGGATTGGGGTCTCCCCCTGCCCCCAGGTGTGTCTGGGATAGGGGTCTCCCCCTGCCCCCAGGTGTGTCTGGGATAGGGGTCTCCCCTGCCCCGGTGTGTCTGGGATTGGGGTCTCCCCCTGTATCCAGGTGTGTCTGGGGAAAGGGTCCCCCCCCCATACCTAGGTGTGTCTGGGGAAGGGGTCTCACCCCCCACATGTACCCAGGTGTGTCTGGGATTGGGGTCTCCCCCTGCCCCCATGTGTGTCTGGGATAGGGGTCTCCCCCTGCCCCCAGGTGTGTCTGGGATAGGGGTCTCCCCCTGCCCCCAGGTGTGTCTGGGATTGGGGTCTCCCCCTGCCCCCAGGTGTGTCTGGGATTGGGGTCTCCCCCTGCCCCCAGGTGTGTCTGGGATTGGGGTCCCCCCCTGCCCCCAGGTGTGTCTGGGATTGGGGTCTCCCCCTGCCCCCAGGTGTGTCTGGGATAGGGGTCTCCCCCCTGCCCCCAGGTGTGTCTGGGATAGGGGTCTCCCCTGCCCCGGTGTGTCTGGGATTGGGGTCTCCCCCTGTATCCAGGTGTGTCTGGGGAAAGGGTCCCCCCCCCATACCTAGGTGTGTCTGGGGAAGGGGTCTCACCCCCCACATGTACCCAGGTGTGTCTGGGATTGGGGTCTCCCCCTGCCCCCATGTGTGTCTGGGATAGGGGTCTCCCCCTGCCCCCAGGTGTGTCTGGGATAGGGGTCTCCCCCTGCCCCCAGGTGTGTCTGGGATTGGGGTCTCCCCCTGCCCCCAGGTGTGTCTGGGATTGGGGTCTCCCCCTGCCCCCAGGTGTGTCTGGGATTGGGGTCTCCCCCTGCCCCCAGGTGTGTCTGGGATTGGGGTCTCCCCCTGCCCCCAGGTGTGTCTGGGATTGGGGTCTCCCCCTGCCCCCAGGTGTGTCTGGGATAGGGGTCTCCCCCTGCCCCCAGGTGTGTCTGGGATAGGGGTCTCCCCTGCCCCGGTGTGTCTGGGATTGGGGTCTCCCCCTGCCCACATGTGTGTCTGGGATTGGGGTCTCCCCCTGCCCCCAGGTGTGTCTGGGATAGGGGTCTCCCCCTGCCCCCAGGTGTGTCTGGGATAGGGGTCTACCCCTGCCCCCAGGTGTGTCTGGGATAGGGGTCTCCCCCTGCCCCCAGGTGTGTCTGGGATTGGGGTCTCCCCCTGCCCCCAGGTGTGTCTGGGATTGGGGTCCCCCCCTGCCCCCAGGTGTGTCTGGGATTGGGGTCTCCCCCTGCCCCCAGGTGTGTCTGGGATAGGGGTCTCCCCCTGCCCCCAGGTGTGTCTGGGATTGGGGTCTCCCCCTGCCCCCAGGTGTGTCTGGGATTGGGGTCTCCCCCTGCCCCCAGGTGTGTCTGGGATTGGGGTCTCCCCCTGCCCCCAGGTGTGTCTGGGATTGGGGTCTCCCCCTGCCCCCAGGTGTGTATGGGATAAGGGTCTCCCCTGCCCCGGTGTGTCTGGGATTGGGGTCTCCCCCTGCCCCCAGGTGTGTATGGGATAAGGGTCTCCCCTGCCCCCAGGTGTGTCTGGGATTGGGGTCTCCCCCTGCCCCCAGGTGTGTCTGGGATAGGGGTCTCCCCCTGCCCCCAGGTGTGTCTGGGATAGGGGTCTCCCCTGCCCCGGTGTGTCTGGGATTGGGGTCTCCCCCTGTATCCAGGTGTGTCTGGGGAAAGGGTCCCCCCCCCATACCTAGGTGTGTCTGGGGAAGGGGTCTCACCCCCCACATGTACCCAGGTGTGTCTGGGATTGGGGTCTCCCCCTGCCCCCAGGTGTGTCTGGGATAGGGGTCTTCCCCTGCCCCCAGGTGTGTCTGGGATAGGGGTCTCCCCTGCCCCGGTGTGTCTGGGATTGGGGTCTCCCCCTGTATCCAGGTGTGTCTGGGGAAAGGGTCCCCCCCCATACCTAGGTGTGTCTGGGGAAGGGGTCTCACCCCCCACATGTACCCAGGTGTGTCTGGGATTGGGGTCTCCCCCTGCCCCCATGTGTGTCTGGGATAGGGGTCTCCCCCTGCCCCCAGGTGTGTCTGGGATAGGGGTCTCCCCCTGCCCCCAGGTGTGTCTGGGATTGGGGTCTCCCCCTGCCCCCAGGTGTTTCTGGGATTGGGGTCTCCCCCTGCCCCCAGGTGTGTCTGGGATTGGGGTCTCCCCCTGCCCCCAGGTGTGTCTGGGATTGGGGTCTCCCCCTGCCCCCAGGTGTGTCTGGGATTGGGGTCTCCCCCTGCCCCCAGGTGTGTCTGGGATTGGGGTCTCCCCCTGTATCCAGATGTGTCTGGGATAGGGGTCTCCCCCTGCCCCCAGGTGTGTCTGGGATAGGGGTCTCCCCCTGCCCCCAGGTGTGTCTGGGATTGGGGTCTCCCCCTGCCCCCAGGTGTGTCTGGGATTGGGGTCTCCCCCTGCCCCCAGGTGTGTCTGGGATTGGGGTCTCCCCCTGCCCCCAGGTGTGTCTGGGATTGGGGTCTCCCCTTGCCCCCAGGTGTGTCTGGGATTGGGGTCTCCCCTTGCCCCCAGGTGTGTCTGGGATAGGGGTCTCCCCCTGCCCCCAGGTGTGTCTGGGATTGGGGTCTCCCCTTGCCCCCAGGTGTGTCTGGGATAGGGGTCTCCCCCTGCCCCCAGGTGTGTCTGGGATTGGGGTCTCCCCTTGCCCCCAGGTGTGTCTGGGATAGGGGTCTCCCCCTGCCCCCAGGTGTGTCTGGGATTGGGGTCTCCCCCCTGCCCCCAGGTGTGTCTGGGATAGGGGTCTCCCCCTGCCCCCAGGTGTGTCTGGGATTGGGGTCTCCCCTTGCCCCCAGGTGTGTCTGGGATAGGGGTCTCCCCCTGCCCCCAGGTGTGTCTGGGATTGGGGTCTCCCCCTGCCCCCAGGTGTGTCTGGGATTGGGGTCTCCCCTTGCCCCCAGGTGTGTCTGGGACAGGGGTCTCCCCCTGCCCCCAGGTGTGTCTGGGACAGGGGTCTCCCCCTGCCCCCAGGTGTGTCTGGGATAGGGGTCTCCCCCTGCCCCCAGGTGTGTCTGGGATAGGGGTCTCCCCCTGCCCCCAGGTGTGTCTGGGATAGGGGTCTCCCCCTGCCCCCAGGTGTGTCTGGGATAGGGGTCTCCCCCTGCCCCCAGGTGTGTCTGGGATAGGGGTCTCCCCCTGCCCCCAGGTGTGTCTGGGATAGGGGTCTCCCCCTGCCCCCAGGTGTGTCTGGGATTGGGGTCTCCCCCTGCCCCCAGGTGTGTCTGGGATTGGGGTCTCCCCCTGCCCCCAGGTGTGTCTGGGATAGGGGTCTCCCCCTGCCCCCAGGTGTGTCTGGGATAGGGGTCTCCCCTACCCCGGTGTGTCTGGGATTGGGGTCTCCCCCTGTATCCAGGTGTGTCTGGGGAAAGGGTCCCCCCCCATACCTAGGTGTGTCTGGGGAAGGGGTCTCACCCCCCACATGTACCCAGGTGTGTCTGGGATTGGGGTCTCCCCCTGCCCCCATGTGTGTCTGGGATAGGGGTCTCCCCCTGCCCCCAGGTGTGTCTGGGATAGGGGTCTCCCCCTGCCCCCAGGTGTGTCTGGGATTGGGGTCTCCCCCTGCCCCCAGGTGTTTCTGGGATTGGGGTCTCCCCCTGCCCCCAGGTGTGTCTGGGATTGGGGTCTCCCCCTGCCCCCAGGTGTGTCTGGGATTGGGGTCTCCCCCTGCCCCCAGGTGTGTCTGGGATTGGGGTCTCCCCCTGTATCCAGGTGTGTCTGGGATAGGGGTCTCCCCCTGCCCCCAGGTGTGTCTGGGATAGGGGTCTCCCCCTGCCCCCAGGTGTGTCTGGGATTGGGGTCTCCCCCTGCCCCCAGGTGTGTCTGGGATTGGGGTCTCCCCCTGCCCCCAGGTGTGTCTGGGATTGGGGTCTCCCCCTGCCCCCAGGTGTGTCTGGGATTGGGGTCTCCCCCTGCCCCCAGGTGTGTCTGGGATTGGGGTCTCCCCCTGCCCCCAGGTGTGTCTGGGATTGGGGTCTCCCCCTGCCCCCAGGTGTGTCTGGGATTGGGGTCCCCCCCTGCCCCCAGGTGTGTCTGGGATTGGGGTCTCCCCTGCCCCCAGGTGTGTCTGGGATAGGGATCTCCCCCTGCCCCCAGGTGTGTCTGGGATAGGGGTCTCCCCTGCCCCGGTGTGTCTGGGATTGGGGTCTCCCCCTGCCCCCAGGTGTGTCTGGGATTGGGGTCTCCCCCTGCCCCCAGGTGTGTCTGGGATTGGGGTCTCCCCCTGCCCCCAGGTGTGTCTGGGATTGGGGTCTCCCCCTGCCCCCAGGTGTGTCTGGGATTGGGGTCTCCCCCTGCCCCCAGGTGTGTCTGGGATTGGGGTCTCCCCCTGCCCCCAGGTGTGTCTGGGATTGGGGTCTCCCCCTGCCCCCAGGTGTGTCTGGGATTGGGGTCTCCCCCTGCCCCCAGGTGTGTCTGGGATTGGGGTCTCCCCCTGCCCCCAGGTGTGTATGGGATAAGGGTCTCCCCTGCCCCGGTGTGTCTGGGATTGGGGTCTCCCCCTGCCCCCAGGTGTGTATGGGATAAGGGTCTCCCCTGCCCCCAGGTGTGTCTGGGATTGGGGTCTCCCCCTGCCCCCAGGTGTGTCTGGGATAGGGGTCTCCCCCTGCCCCCAGGTGTGTCTGGGATAGGGGTCTCCCCTGCCCCGGTGTGTCTGGGATTGGGGTCTCCCCCTGTATCCAGGTGTGTCTGGGGAAAGGGTCCCCCCCCCATACCTAGGTGTGTCTGGGGAAGGGGTCTCACCCCCCACATGTACCCAGGTGTGTCTGGGATTGGGGTCTCCCCCTGCCCCCAGGTGTGTCTGGGATTGGGGTCTCCCCCTGCCCCCAGGTGTGTCTGGGATAGGGGTCTTCCCCTGCCCCCAGGTGTGTCTGGGATAGGGGTCTCCCCTGCCCCGGTGTGTCTGGGATTGGGGTCTCCCCCTGTATCCAGGTGTGTCTGGGGAAAGGGTCCCCCCCCATACCTAGGTGTGTCTGGGGAAGGGGTCTCACCCCCCACATGTACCCAGGTGTGTCTGGGATTGGGGTCTCCCCCTGCCCCCATGTGTGTCTGGGATAGGGGTCTCCCCCTGCCCCCAGGTGTGTCTGGGATAGGGGTCTCCCCCTGCCCCCAGGTGTGTCTGGGATTGGGGTCTCCCCCTGCCCCCAGGTGTGTCTGGGATTGGGGTCTCCCCCTGCCCCCAGGTGTGTCTGGGATTGGGGTCTCCCCCTGCCCCCAGGTGTGTCTGGGATTGGGGTCTCCCCCTGCCCCCAGGTGTGTCTGGGATTGGGGTCTCCCCCTGCCCCCAGGTGTGTCTGGGATTGGGGTCTCCCCCTGCCCCCAGGTGTGTCTGGGATAGGGGTCTCCCCCCTGCCCCCAGGTGTGTCTGGGATAGGGGTCTCCCCCCTGCCCCCAGGTGTGTCTGGGATAGGGGTCTCCCCCCTGCCCCCAGGTGTGTCTGGGATTGGGGTCTCCCCCTGCCCCCAGGTGTGTCTGGGATAGGGGTCTCCCCCCTGCCCCCAGGTGTGTCTGGGATTGGGGTCTCCCCCCTGCCCCCAGGTGTGTCTGGGATAGGGGTCTCCCCCTGCCCCCAGGTGTGTCTGGGATTGGGGTCTCCCCCTGCCCCCAGGTGTGTCTGGGATTGGGGTCTCCCCCTGCCCCCAGGTGTGTCTGGGTTAGGGGTCTCCCCCTGCCCCCAGGTTTGTCCGGGATAGGGGTCTCCCCCTGCCCCCAGGTGTGTCTGGGATTGGGGTCTCCCCCTGCCCCCAGGTGTGTCTGGGATTGGGGTCTCCCCCTGCCCCCAGGTGTGTCTGGGTTAGGGGTCTCCCCCTGCCCCCAGGTTTGTCCGGGATAGGGGTCTCCCCCTGCCCCCAGGTGTGTCTGGGATTGGGGTCTCCCCCTGCCCCCAGGTGTGTCTGGGATTGGGGTCTCCCCCTGCCCCCAGGTGTGTCTGGGTTAGGGGTCTCCCCCTGCCCCCAGGTTTGTCCGGGATAGGGGTCTCCCCCTGCCCCCAGGTGTGTCTGGGATTGGGGTCTCCCCCTGCCCCCCCTCCCCTCACCTGGCCCGCCGTCCTCCGTCTCCTGCAGCAGCCCAGCCTCGGCTCCATCCTCCGCGGTGGCGATCGCCTGGTACCTCATCCCGCTGCGGCGGGGCCACGACCCTCCCCCTCCCGACCCCGACCCTCCCGTCACGGCGTCCACCCCACTTTGTGACCTGCCGTCCCGCCGTAACCATCACGCCGCCGACAAGGCGCTGGCCGAAGCCACAGCGCCCCCGAGCGGATGGGAGGATCGTGAGCTCAACAGGTGCCATTCGGTCCACTCGACCTATACTTGCTAATTTTTCAAACGCCCCTCATGGACAAAGCCATGTGATCCGGCCGGCATGCTCTTTGCAGCCAACTGCCAGCGGCTCATTCCAGCTCATTTCAGGCTGTGCAAAGGTCACTGACCTGTTGAGTTTCTCCACTGTTGGATTTTTACTTCAACCACAGTGTCTGCAGACTTTCGGGTTTTACTCCTGTCAAGAGCACTCTTTTTTTTTTGCATTTTGGTGTTCATGTATCTGCAGAGCAGATAAAAAGCTTCATTTAGGTCTAAAGGCATCACCAACAAACATTAATAATGATTTGGGGAGACCAATACATCAGAAGGTGGCTGGAGCATCCCAGGATTGAGGGTGTTTCTTTACATTGATCCCTTTAACTTCTTTCAACAATTTGCTCGGAATTCCCCTTACTGACAAGAGATGACAATAAATTGCGGTGGTGCCAGAGAATGGGATTACTTGGATTGTCACCCTATTGGAAGAAGATGGCATAAAAGACCACCCACTCTGACTTCAGAAGACCTGGTCTCCCAATCTTTGCCAATCAGAAGCTAAGCAGGCTCAAGCCTGGACAGTACTTGGATGAGAGACACCAGGTGCTGTAGGTTTCTGTGAAGGGGCGCTGGACAAAGTAGCGGCTTTCTGTCTGCCTTCTGGTAGACATAAGTTAAAGAATTTCATGTATGTTATATTCTAAATGTAGTATTACATGACAATAATGGAACTTTTACCTTTACCCATATTTTCTTTGACATATTACCTGCTGCATACAGGATAACCTTCCTGGCCTACTTGGTTTAAGATTTTGTTGAAAAATAGTCCAAGGTTGTTGGCACTGTTCCCTCTCAGCTGGACACACACACATTTTGCAACCAGTGCATCAAGGAAATTAATATGTGCGCAAAAGGTCAGTTACCTAAAATAACGTAGTAATTATACTATTGAATATAATGTCTTAGTTAACTGTTAACTAGTTAGTTAAACAAGTAGTTAATCACACTTGTATTACATTAAAATGTGCCAATACAGTTTTATTAGCCGTGAGAGAGAGAGAGGCTGTGCCAAAATGATCACGAAACAATTTCAAGTTTACATTTGCACATGCGTTCAGTGCACACAGACTTCTGTCACAGGAAAAAAATTTGCAAAACTCAAGATTTTTGCGCAAACTGACTACTAAAAATTAGAGGGAACATTGGTCGAGAAGCTCAGTTTTGACCTACTGAGCGTCTCCAGCATTTTGTGTTTTTACTTCAACTATGGTGTCTACAGGGAACATTGGTCGTTGGGTTAAAAGTCAGAAGGGTCTTCTCACATCTGCCAATTATCTTTTTTTTAAACCAAGTGAGCACCTCAGTGCTCCTGGGGAAGATGAAAAGAAAAATAACCTCTGGGGTTTTCAACAGGTGCATTTTTGTGTGAAAGTTGATTTTTCTTTGGTCAGATTTACTCAAACCCATCTTTCCTTTTCCACATACCAATTGTTTTGCCGTGTTTCCTCATCATTTCTGTGTACAATTTCTAACAATATTTTTACCTGCCAATTTTAAGTACTCATTAAATTGAAATCGATGAAGGGCTTAAGCCCAAAATGTTAGTAATGTATCTTGATCTTTGCTGTATAAATTACACTGTTTGACCTGCTGAGTTTCTCCAGCATTATGTTTTTACTTTTTAATTGAAATAATGATTTTCTTGATATGAAAAAATCACATTTTATTTCAACCTGTGCAAGAACTCAAATCTTTTTTTCCTCACTCTGTTATGGATCACGTTTATCCCAATCTCCAACTGGAAATACAGGTACACACTTAAAGAGAGTACATCCAACTACTAGATTAAATCATCTAGGATCGTATTCGCTCGAATTCAGAGGAGATTTTATAGAAACATATAGGGTTATGAAGGGTATGGATAGGATAGATGTAGGAAGGTTTTTTGAGCTGGCCGGGGAAACTAAAACGAGAGGACACATTCTCAAGATTCGGGGGAGTAGATTTAGGACAGAGATGAGGAAAAATAGTTTTTCCCAGAGAGTAGTGAATGTTTGGAATTCTCTATCCAGGGAAGTGGTTGAGGTTTAGACATATTTAAAATTCGGTTCGATAAATTTTTACATGATAGAGGAATTAGGGGATATGGGGAGAAGGCAGGTAGGTGGAGTTAGGTCATAAATTAGATCAGCCATGATCGTATTGAATGGTGGAGCAGGCTCGATGGGCCTTTTGGGCCTAGTCCTGGTCCTACTTCCGATGTTCCTTCTATGATTACAAACTTGTAAAATAAAAATACACAAACACTGACAAGATTAACGCATCAAAGGTCAGTCCAGAACTGATATTTCCTTCCACACCCAAAACTACTGGAGACTGGCTCATGGGAACCACATACACAAAGGATTCTTGAGGGTGCCGAGGGCAAGAAGGGCTCCCAAAGGGCCGTAGGCACTGAAGGGTTCCTCGACGTGTCAGAGGTTTGGATCTGGGCTCGGGTTGCCAATGGTTTGAACTGAACTGGAGTCTTGTGCACCTGCAGGAGTGCTGGAGGTGAATCCACAGACACTCAGTGTCTCTGAGGATATTCTCTTTTGCTTCTCTTTCTCTGACTGTAAGGGGCTCATGGCAAACCAAAGGTAACGTTACATTTCTGTTTTTATTAAGTGACAATAAATAGTATCTGATCCTATCGCAAGTGGGCAGAACATCAACTCACTTAAACCGGGTGGCACAGTTGGCGGAACGGTGAGTGTAATGCCCTTACAGCGCCAGTGATTGGGACTGGGGTTCGAATCCCGCGCTGCCTATAAGGAGTTTGCACGTTACCCCCGTGTCTGCGTGGGTTTTCCTGAGGCTCCAGTTTCCTCCCATCATTCAAAACGTACTGGGGGTAGCTCATTAGGTGAATTGGGTAGCACGGACTCATGGGCCGAAATAACTGTATGTCTAAATTTTAAAAAACCAGCCTCACAAGTCATTGGTGGAAGCCAGACAATATGAATGTTTTATTCTTCCCTTCTTCTCCAACTATATCTTTAATGAAACATTATTTCCTCCCTCAGTTTGAATTTGAAAGAAGCTGCATATTATGGCAGCATGGCGAATTTAAGATCGGAGGTAAATGTTTACTTCATAAAACTATGGGCAAATGCAGTGCACGTTAGTTTGTCTTCAATGCCTTTTAATTAGATACACATTCATGAAAAACACTTTGCTCTAACATTTCACCAAGATGCAAAATTTTCAAGACTGGCTTGTCCATCCTTTTTTTAAAAATTCATTCCCAAAATATGGGCATTATTGGCATGTGAATGCACAGAAATGCTGGAGGAACTCAGCAGGTAGGAGGTAAAGATGTACATCACTGACATTCCGGGCCTGAACCCTTGAAGGACTATGGACGCTGCGAGACCTGCCGAGCTCCTCCAGGATTTCTGTGTTTTTACTATAATCACAGCATTTGCAGACTTTCATGTTTCACTCACATTATTGACAAGTGATTCCCTCTGATGGTTGACTCCACCACACACCCAATTCCTAGCCCCCTCCTGCTTTCTATTTACTACAACCATACTTAATCAAATAGCACTTGCCAATAGCACTCTGGAGTTTCCCTTTTCACCTGAATTGGACTGTTTGAGTTAACCCATTGGAATCCATGTCCCTGTTTTCAGGGACTACCAACAAGCGCAAGTACTCCATGTCCCCAGTTTTAAAAAGGACAAACAAATGCATATACTCTGTGTCCCCGTTTTCCAGGACTGGTTTTGTACCCAACCTTTCATACGGCATTTTACCCACAGACCCAGTCCGGATTATATACCCTGAAAGGTTAAAAATGGACAGAGTCCAAGGGATTAAGATCTTGAGTTGAATGACCTTGACAAAGCCTGAACTGAGTATCATCAAGAATGTTATTCACTATAAACTGAAATTATATAATTGACTATATCTTGCATCTCTGAGGCTAAACTGATGAGCAGTAATTTGCCTGACTGGGAAAGGAAGTAACCAGGCAACTTTCTACTGCTTGGTCTATGCCATTAAAGTGTCGGTGCTTGAACTTGTTTAAACATTATTTCCTCCCTCATTTTGATTTCAAACGGTGCTGTTCTACAGCACATGTCCAGTGTTGTCCAACGGCAGTGTATCAAACTTGGCACTAGAACTCAAAAGCTTTAAAGCAGTGGTTCTCAACCTTTTTTCTTTCCACTCACGTACCATTTTAAGTATATCCCTAGGCCATCGGTGCTCGGTGATTAGTAAGAGATGGCTTAAGGTGGTACGTGAGTGGGAAGGGAAGGTTGAGATCCACTGCTCTTGACCCAATTGTTACTGAAATATTTTGCTTGAGAAAAATTGTCATTGGTCCATTTCCTTTGGAGTTCTGAAACCGTGCACATAACGAGTCAATGCGGTATGATTAAAACAGTGGCTTTCTTATTTTTAATTTCCACCCACATACCACCTTAAGCCATCCCTTACTAATCACAGAGCACCTATTGCATAGGGAATACTTAGGGTATGTGAGTGGAAAGAAAAAGGTTGAGAACCACTGGTTTAAAGTTAATTTAATAGATCTTATTTTTCCACTACCCTGAAGATGAGCAGAAGATTATCAGCAAATTATATAATTGGAAAACATTGTGGAAGAGCCAGGCTGTGCATTATGAATACAGAAATCTCTTGGATCTGAGGAGTGAGAGATGAACAATTCAGAACTTAAATTTGTTATTATTGCAATACAGAGCTGATTCACATCAAACTGAAATGAAGCAAACATGAGCAATAATGGAAAAAAGATCAAATGGATATTCTTGTGGCAAAATGGCTAATCACCAATTAGTTGGGTAAAGATTTGAATTGGGCAAAAAAAAAACCTGGCCTTTCAAATAGACTACTACAATCTATCTATCAAACTCTAGTGCCACTATATACAATTTCTTTAATTTTAAGGATATTGCATGAGAAATTAGATGTTACAGCATGCAGCAAGCTCTGAATAGTAGCATTCCATCCAGTGAGTTGATACACAGGTCAACACTCGCATTGGCAGCCATGAACAGGACGGATCCTCGTCGGATGTTGATCTGAGATGGGTGCGCCGCAGTGGCTGAAGCCTCTCCCCTGATCACAAGGAGGATACTTGCAGAATCAATGGAAGAAATTGTGTATCGTTTCACTGAACTTGGAACCTGGGTTAAAAGAGATTTTCTTTTAGTTTCTAATGTTTTCGGGTGCTGTGAAACTTTAGATTTCTGCAAATGCGAAAATCTGTAGACTCCATCGTTGAAGTAAAAACGCAAAGGGCATTAGTTTGACCCACTGAGTTTCTCATGCATTGGGTTTTTACTGCAAACATATTCATATGCAGATGTTGGATTTGGAGAAAAACACAATCAGCTGGAGAAACTCAGAGGGTTAAGCAGGAATAGAAATGAAAAGGAAATTGTCAATATTTCAGGCCAGAACCTTTATCAAGGCCTAATGACTTCCTCCAGTAGATTATGTTTTAATAGATTCTGATTCATTGTCACAGAACATCCATGACATCACATACAGACAACCCTTAGATTCTTCTTCCTGCGGACAAGGACGAATTACCACTTTTAGGTAGTGCAAAAAATAATGGACACAAAGAAACGTTCACACACTGTTCAATACGGAGAGAGAAACTATAATCAATAAAGTGCAAAAGTAAGAGTCCTTAAAATGAGTCCCTGATTGTGGTTGAGGAGTCTGATGGTGGAGGGGAAGCAGCTGTTCCTGAACCTGGTGGTGCGAGTCTTGTGGCACCGATACCTCTTCTGCTTTAATAGATTCTGCTGTCTCTTCAGTACCTGCTATTTAAAGGCAATGAAGAATTGTGGTCAGATCACACCTTGTATTGTGCATCCTACTGACCACAGAATTTTTTTAAAAAGATGGAGTGGAGTGGGTGCAGAGATAACTACCAACATGCTGCCTGGGATAGAGAGGGGATGTGATTGAGGTTTATAAAATTACAATGGTTATAGATAAAGGACACTACCAACAAAGCTTTCCCCTGAGAAGAGGACTTTTTAAAAAAAAATTCTTTACCCTAAATCTAAAGATGAGTTGATGGGTCCTTTACACTCAGAGAGCAACAAGTACCTGGACTTCACTATCTATGACAATATCATCAAGATTAAAATCTGTAATTTGGCTGGCAGGCAAGTTGCAGCACGGTGCTAAGTTTCCAGATAGCTGACATCAATATTTCTCAGCACTCACTTACTTTGGAGTCAACAGAATAGAAACTGGTTCACTGTGCAGTTATTTACATGCATCCTGGGAAGAAGCAGAAAAGAAATGCAGAACCTCGAGTATTCGAGGAGTCTGGTTGAAGAGCACAAGTCATACCTCTATTTTTATTACTGTAAAGTCAGGCACTGGAGGATCGTACAAAAAAACACATGGATCACTGGGATCCGGAATAAACGGGAAGATCTTTTCACTCGCTGGTGCCGGCGTGTAGTTGAGCATTCCACAGAGGGTCTGAACATCGATGAACTTTGGAGTGAGGCCAGCTCGTACAGTATTATCAGAACATGCCATGCACTCTATGCAATCTAGAACAGACAAAAGAAAATTAATTAGCACTTTCCAGCTAGTCCACAACTGTTTCTCAACTGCAGCCAGAAATAAACTGCAGAGTTATAAAAAATGAAGCTCTTCAGTATCACCAAAAACACGAAGCTGGAGAAACTCAGCAGGTCAAATAGTGGACTTTTAAACAACAACGATAAAGATACAAAACCAACGTTTCAGGCTTGAGCCTTTTATCAAGGTCAGAGTAAAATGTAAGTAGGCGCCCTAACAAAATTTTGATACCTTGAAGAAGCTATTCTGAACACAAACACAAGCTGAAACAGCGAATTAATGTGGCCCTTAACAATTCTGTCCATTTCCAAACTCACCACCATGAAGATAAGCGTGGGGTTCATTTGCTCCCAGAAACATGGATTCCCCAGGCTGCAGTTTCACCAGATTCAGAAAGTAGATGACAAAACACCCAACGTCGCCAGGAAACTGTGAATGTAACCTCAGCAGCAGCTCGCCGTTACTTCCTGCCATGTCCTTGCCTGCAGCTGCTATGTTACACAAGGCTCTTGTTAATTCCAAACTGTGGCTTGCAAAATATTAAAATACACTAAAGAGTACAAAGCATCCAAAAATTGCAAATACTGGTGACCCAATAATACTCCAAATGAAGGACAGTATTTTAGCTGGCTCCATTCAGGATTCCTTGGAAAGGTGACCCATCTTTCTTTCCAGATCTGTCCTGGGGCCTCCATTGTCAATACAATCACAACAGTTCACCCAGCCTCTATACTTCGTGAGGAGTTTGAGGAGCTGTGGTATGTGTCCAAAGACACCTGCAAATTTCTACAGGTGTACCATGAAGAGGATTCTGACTGGTTGCATCACTGTCTGGTACAGAGGAGCCAATGCACAGACAGGAAAAAAACTAGAGTTGTGAACTCATCAGTCTTCACTCCATCGAGGACATCTACAAGAAAACTGCCTCACCACCCAGGCCATGCCCTCTTCTCACTGTTACCATCGGAAAGAAGGTACAAGAGCTTGAACATCCAATGGTACAAAAATCAGCTTCTTCCCTTCCGCCATCCAGTTTCTGAATGGACAATGAACCATAGACACTCCCTCACTTTCTCTTGTCTTTGCACAAAATTATTTTATTTTTGAATGCAATTTAGAGCGATATTTGCACTGTGTAATGCTGCCACAAAACAAATTTCATGACATATTCTGATTCTGAATAGTAATCAACTTACTGTCAGGTTTGTTCTTTCTGCTTTTTTTTTCACCATCCACGTCACTTTGGAAAAACCAGAATTTAGAACAAATGTGTGAAGATGGATTTCATTTTTGAAATTGGTGGAGGTTTGAAAAAAAAAAGTAAACGGGGAAACAAATATTTGACTAAAGTAATGGGCAAAGTGAGAATGTTTATTTTAAAACAATGTACCAGTTTGCTAGGATCCAGATAGGTTGCAGAGGACGTAGATCCATCAGTGATTAGTCAATGGCTTTGTCACAAGGCCTTATCCGGCAGGGCAAATAGCAAAAGGTTCATGTGGTCAATTGAAGAGTTCCATCAACTTCCTGATTAACATCTCTCTCTCTCTTTTTCAGACAAAACCTGATCATTCAGCTAATTGCAGTTTGTGGGATCTTGCTACATGTAAAATGGCTGCTTGCTGAACAATGACTGCGTCATTTGTGTTCATGAGACATTCCAACAACTGCGAGGTTGCAGATAAATGCAGGTATTTACTTGAGAATTCCATAGGTCAGCAAACTTGCTATAAAAACCAATTGATATTTCATTGCACATTGAGTTAACTGCAAACTAATTTGCATTTGGCTTTTACACAATTATGCTAAAACCACAAACCTTCTTCCAATACCCTCTTCACCAACATGTTCAGCTGATCCACAAAGGTCTTTTTTTCACAGGTCATCATCACAGTAAAGCACTTCTTCAACGCATCAGATATCTGGCGTGGGTCGCTTGAGCTATTTTCAAGCAGTTCTGCAGCTTCATTACCAATAACTGCATGAAATTCTGGGACATCTGCAACAAAGAACGTGTTTTGGAAATAAAAACGGTAAACAACATCAGGATATCTGTTGAAGAATGCAGGTCTAATTGAAACTAATTTTAAGAAAAATTGAAAATTGGATTTGCTGACTTACAGGGCGACTCTGTATAGGATGACCCCCCCAGATTTACCACCTAAAATGTAGATTTTGAGCTATACCCTTTGTATAGGACAACCCCCCCCCCCACCCAAAAGTCTGGCACCACTGACCAATGGAGTGATGCTATCACAATATTTTAATACCAAATTACATTCTAAGGTTTTAATTTTATTAGCATCTTTAAAAATAAACCACCTTCGGCTCCCATAACAGACCATTTAAAACCTGTACAGAGCCGATGGCATTCTTTTCGCTGTCACCATTTGTGTGGAGGTGAGTAGGGTTGTCAGTGTGAGAAAGGTGTGCCGAGGGCCTGACTGGGACGCTTGTGTGGAGGAGAGTCAGGCTGTTGGCTCAAGGAAGGTGCTAGACTGCACCTCGGGCCTGTCCCGGACACTTGTGTGGAGGTGAGTCAGCGCAAGGAAGGTGCTAGAGTGTGCCCAGAGCCTATCCCAAACACTTGGGTTTGAGCCAGCAGGATGGGAATAGGAAATCAGTGGGGAGAGGGAAGACGGCAGTGGTGTTGAGACTTCACTGTCCAGGTTTGGATTTTAGACCCGACATACAAGACAACTCGATTTGAAGGCAACATTTTTAAGTTTCGAGGATCATCCTAAACACCTGCATATATGGTACCAATTACTTTGGAACATTTGCACTGATAAATTTTAAATATAACCATATAACCACTTACAGCACAGAACAGGCCAGTTCGGCCCTACTAGTCCATGCCGTAGCAAATCCCCACCCTCCTAGTCCCACTGACCAGCACCCGGTCCATACCCCTCTAGTCCCATCCTATCCATGTAACGATCCAGTCTTTCCTTAAATGTAACCAATGATCCCGCCTCGACCACGTCTGCCGGAAGCTCATTCCACATCCCCACCACCCTCTGCGTCAAGAAATTTCCCCTCATGTTCCCCTTATAATTTTCCCCCTTCAATCTTAAACCATGCCCTCTAGTTTGAATCTCCCCCTTTCTTAATTGAAAAAGCCTATCCACATTGACTCTGTCTGTCCCTTTTAAAATCTTAAATGTGGTGGTAGTAGAAATATTACTTCAATGCTTCTTCCTCAATCCATCTCAAAGCAGTTTATAACTACTTTATTAATATACACTTGTTTACATTGAGGGTGGTGCAGGACCACAGCTATTAAAGCTGCTACCCTCACACCTCCTGTGACCATAGTTCAATCCTGACTACTAATTGTTGTCAATGTGGAAGCGCCTTTGCTCTAGTTGCTCAAGTTTCCTTCTTCATCCCAAAGACATGCAGGTTAATAACGTTAATCAGCCTTTGTAAAATGGCCCCTAGTTTGTGAGTGAGTGGTACAATCGGACAAAGGTTCACGGGGATGTCAGGAGAATACGTTACAGCAGAAATAGGATAGTTCTGCAGGCCAGCATAGACTCAATGGGCCAATTGGTCTCCTTCCATGTGGTAAAAAAAACTGAATTCAGCAAATAATGTGCATAGGTATTCCCCATCCAAACTAGAAATGAATGTCCACTGAACACTTCTTGGCTGGCACTGACTGAGAGAAGAACATTGGCCTTTCGCCCACAACATGTCACTACCTTTTTATGGATACTGGATCCAACAATGGACGACACAGTTAGTGTAGCAGTCAGCTCTACAGCACCAGAGTCCCAGGTTTGAATCCACCACTGTCTGTAAGGAGTTTGTACGTTCTCCCATGACCGCGTGGGCTTCCTCCAGTTTCCTCTCATCCTCAAAACATATGGGGTTTGTCAGTCAATTGGTATATTTGGGCAGCGCAGGCTCGTGGGCCAGACGGCCTGTTACTTATCCTACATTTCTAAAAAAATTTTTTTAATTAAGATTTTTGAACGTGCAACTTCTCCTCATTTGTTCTAGCCAACACCAACGCTTAAAAGTAACACTGCCTGAACCGAGAAACATCAGTTTCAGAAACATGAGTCTCAACTAAATGAACCAAGTTGATACCTGTTGTTGTGTGCTCATAGCTCGCACAGAGACATAGGAACAGGGGGGCTAAACTTTGCAATATGGAGAAAAAGCACATGGTGTTTGACCTGTCGCTTTATCTCAAAGATTTCCTGGAGATTTACCAGGACAAAACAGGGATGTTTCACATCTTACTTTTCAAAAATCCAATGATTTCCTCCACGGGTCTGAATCCACACAATCCTTCAAATGGAGTGAGCGCAATGGCCATTTCTGGTTTGTGATTTTTATCAGGATATCGATCCGGAAACTGAGCGTGAAGTTGTACAGCTAACTCCTGCAGGACACAAAATCCAAAACCATAAATTACTTTAAAATGTTTCATTACTTTAAAATTTTTGGATTGCGCCCAGGAGTAGATCACAAGATATAGGTGCAGGTCGGCCGATCTGCTCATGAGCTGATCCATCCTCCCACTGCTCTTGTATTCTTCCCAGCTCTCTCCCTGTAGCCCTTGATGCCATGATTAATTAAATGCCTGTCAATTGCTGCCTTAAATAAACCCAACCTCAAGTGCCACAGACTCAAAGAAATTTTCTGCATCTCTTTTAAATTGATGCCCTTTTATCCTGAAGTTGTATCTCCTTGTTCTAGACTCCCCTACGATGGGAAAAAGCCTCGCCACACCTACTCTGTCCCAGCTTTTTAGCTTTCCAAAATGTTGCTATGAGGATTCCCCCTCATCCTTCTGTACTCCAACAAGTACAGTCCAATAACCAACAATCGTTCCCCATATGCTAACCATTTCATTCTATCCCATCTTCTCTGAAGACACTTGAGTGCCAGCATGTCTTTTCTCAAATAAGGCACCCAAAACTGTACACTAAGTACATGAAGTGAGGTCTCACCGGTGCCCTATAATGTTTAACATTACATCCCTGCTGTGACGTGCTCTTCCTCTAGAAAGGAATGGCAACATTATATTCGTTGTCTTCCTGCTGACTCAAGTCCCTTTGCTCCTTCCTAGGGATTCCAAGCCAAGTACAGTCAAACGCCCAAGCCAATGGAATGTGCCATTGAGTTTTCTTCACCCTGCACCAATGGCCACACTAACCTTCCATGGCCACCTCATTTGCTGCTGTGTTACTTTGCAAAACAGAACTAACTGCAAGTAGCAATCTGGCCAGAGGCAGAAGAAACTTAAATCATTGATAGATAGGTACAAGTTACATGGGGATACAGTGAAGGGGAAATATCAAATGGAATGTACCAGCTGGAAGCTGACATGGATAATAGAGATGATCTTGTTTATGTACGTGATACAGTTCAACAGCATTCATCTTCCAGGCAAAACCTCTCAGCTTTATGACAATTTTGTTTGGAATTTGGGAGTACAAAAAAAACCCCAAAATTGTAGTAAAACCCCAACTGCGGATGCCAGATGAGCAAATTTTCCAGTTGCCTGAGACTCACCCTTACAATGCCAAGCTAATACACCTGCATTAAGAATAAACAGTTCAAAAGACAGTGCAAAATATAAAATAATTTGGGGAAAAAAACCCAGCATAGCAGTCCTTAATTGTGTAAAGTTCATTTTAATCAGGTAATTCCCATAACTTACAAAACTTAAATTCGAACCCCAGTCATGTTGCGCTAACCTGTCACCATCATAATTAACTCGCCCTCCCTCGAGTTTACAGTTAAAGCCTTACTTAATACTAATAGAGTTCAAGACTCTTACTAGGCAGGGATAGGGAGATACTTTGGGAGAGTCGCCTGAGCAGCGAGTGGAATCGACTGGCTCATCGACCTGGGCACTGCCATTTTATTCAAACGCAACTTTATTGAAACAGCTGCTGCAGGCGGGATGCTCCACTGACTGAATGCTTTCCCCCATCTTCACCAAAGGTTTTTGTGTGTTGCTTTGGAGAACTTATACAATTTTAAGCTTTTAATTAAATTTTTTAATATTCTAAATTTCAATCTATTTATTTATTTCCTCCAAAAAAAAGTTGCCGGTTGCTTGAATTCCAGCTAACAGGGATTTTACTGTATATATTCCATGCCATAAATGAGATTGTTTATTCGGTGCACAAGGTGCTTTGCTTACTTTGTTTGGATGAGCTTGAATAGATAATGAGATGTTGACCGAGAGCACCTTGAACAAAAAAGGCAGCTGTCCTTGGAAAACATCCTTCACCTGTGAGCCCAGACAATCAGGATGCTTCGAAATCCATGACCCAAGAGTCTTCTGGGAAATTCTGTTGTCGCATATGATTGCATCTCCTTTGGGATGAGCTCCCATCCATAGCTAATAGAAAAATCACAAAACAGCATCATTTAACAGGCTAGCTAATAATTTCCACATTGTAAATTATGTTTGTTTAATTATATTGCACATGAATTTCTCATCTTTGCATTGCTTGTAAACATAACACCCTAAATAAATGCACTCTTGTGAATAATTAAGTAATTGTACATTTAATTTATATTAAATTGCCACATTTTTTTTTAAATCAGTACTTTTCCTCGCCTGTATGAATCAAAGCTGTCCAAAGCAGAAAAGGGAAAGCGATACAGGAGGATCAGAGCCAGCACGACCAGGCTGTGAAACAACTTCTCCCCACGGGAAGTGAGAATGCTGAACGACCAAAGGAACTACTCACACTGACCACCCGAGACTCTCATATTTATTTATTTGTATCCATTAAATACTTGTCCTGCATTTGTATTCCTGTATGTGTGTTCTGTCTGGTTGTGTGTCTGCATGTTTTGCACCGAGGACAAGAGAGCGCTGATTCGTTGGGTCGTACTTGTACAACCAGATGATAATAAACTTGATTAATGCACAAATTCATTTTCTGCCCTTTCAAAGCTCACCAAAAAGCACAGAAGTAATGCCACCAGAATTTTAACACTTAACGCAAACTTTAAGATTGCATCATGGAGGCAAAATATATTCTGATTACTTGATTTATTGAATGCTGTGATGGAGTGAGGTTGAGAAAGTCTGGTAATGTTTGCAGAGCAATGTAAACCTTTCATAAATAGAATTACAGTAAAAACCTCCAGTACCCGACACCTTTGGGGATTGGTAGATGCCGGATAAGTGAATTTTTATGTGTTTGAGACTGCAGGTTGCATGATTGGTGAACAGTGAAGCGCGCCAATTTTAAACTTACGTATTTTTTAAAGCTTTTTTTCTTCCGCAATTTTTTTGACAGTTGCTTGAGGCTGCCAGTTGCTTGCATTGGGATAACAGGAGTTTTACTGTACAATGGACTGGATTGAGTCCACATCTGTACCTCCACATCCGGCAACATGTGAGGTGATGCATTTTGGACGGTCAAACGAAAAGGCTGAGTACAGGGTTAATGGTTGGACATTTTAACAGTGTGAAGGAACAGAGGGACCTTGGGGTCCAAATCTATACACCTCTCAGGATTACAACGAAGGTTGATAGGATGGTTAAGAAGGCTTATGGGATGTTGGGCTTCATTAATAGTGGGATTGACTTCAAGAATTGAGTGGTAACTCTACAAATCTCTGGTGAGATCACATCTTGGATATTGTGTTCAGTTCTAGTCACCTCATTCAGGGAAGGATGTGGGAGATGTGGAGAAGGTGCAGAGGAGATTTACCAGGATGTTGCCTGGATTGTAAAATAAGTCTTATGGGGCAAGGTTACCAGAGCTGGGACTTTTATCTTTGGTGCAAAGAAGGAAAGGAGACTTAATAGAGGTCTACACCATTCTTCTGAGAGATATAGATAAGGTGGACAACCAGCATCTTTATCACAGAGCAGGAATAGCAAACACCAGGGAACATCTCTACAAAGTGAAGGGGTAAGTGTGTTTTTTTTTATATATACACAGAGTTGTGGGTGCCTGGAATGCCTTGAGATTGATGGAGGCTGTAACATTAGGGGCATTTAAGAGACAGACAAATGGAAGAAATAAAAATAGATTACAAGGGAGGGGAGTCACGTGATGGGAGTAGTGGCTGGTCGGGTGAAATCGGTTGACACTTGCGAGCAAGTTCGCAAACCAAATGGAAAGGGGAGTTGTGGTTGCCATCAAGGGACAGGAGGCAATCCAAGGAGGGGAGGTTCATTTGTTTGGGGTTAAAGGGTTATCGCTTGTGAGGATTGTTGGGGTATTTCATGTCTTAAATGAGTTGTCATATATTGAAATTAAAAAGGATAACAAAAAACAGTAATGGAAAAAAGGGATGGAGGTGGTGAAGAGGCAGAAAAGAAGTGAAAATAAAGATATAAGATGGCCATGTTGGACTATAGGACTATAAACATTAATGGAATATATAACCAAGTTTAAGTGTATCCCATTGGGAAAAAAAAAATCACATATAATTTAAAAGACAAAGTTACAATGAATGGGGAAACCTGGGAACCATAGATGTAACATAATATTTCATAGCCTCGGACCACCTAAAATGATAAGATAAATATGACCAGATTTAAGGTGAATAAGTAGATGATACGTCTTTTTTGTTTGTATTCCTTTTGTATAAAGATATTGTTTTATTGTATTTTATATCTCCAATATTTACTGTTTTTGGAGGGGGTGGGAAGGGAGAGATGGGGGAAAAAAGAGAAAATCTCACTGTGAATATTTAAAGAGATGCATCTATAAATATATTGGTTGATATGGCTCAGAGGGTGATAAATAAATAATTTTTTTTAAAAATAGATTACAAGGTAGGGGTTTAGTAACTTTTTTTAGTAGGTACATGTAGGTCAGCACAACATCAAAGGCTGAAGACCCTGTACTGAGCTGTAATATTCTATTCTTAACAGGTCAAATTAATACCCTGTACAAAAAAGGCACACCTTCACCGCAACACTGGTCAGTCGAGATCATGTGCTTTTTTCCCCTAAAGTATATATCTAACACATCTCAGACAAAAGAAGGGGCAAAGCTGGATTAAATGTCATTTCACTGTATAGCCTGTGAAAAAATGCTAAGGTCCAGGCCCACAATAAATTGAAGATGAGGTCTCAGTTGATCAAAGCGTCACACCCCCAATTTATTGATTATCACCTATACAAAGAGATGCAAGTTTCCCAAGGCCCAAGAAAACTAGAAAACCAGAGGGCTCAAAATATCCGGAAATGATCCATCAGTGAATGTCAAGCTTCAGAAAACAAAATGATAGTATGAATAAAGCAGTTTAGTAGACGTTCACAAAGATACAATCTTCAAGAGCTCATCTACCCCTGCACATAGGGGTTTCAAGGCCACCACCATCATCCTGGTACCAATGAGGGTGACGGTAACAGGCCTCAATGAATACTGCCCTATGGCACTGACCTTTACCATTATAAAATGCTGTGAGCATCTGGCGATGGAATGCTTCAAAGCACACTTCCCAAAGTCATGGAACTCGACAGGATGGGCATTTTAATTTGCCTACAGACAGAATTGACCAATGATGTTGTAGCCTTGTCTCTCCAGTCCATCCTCCTAACCCACCTGGAGAAGGACACCTCATACACCTGGCCGCTGTTCGACTTTAACTTGGTGTCTAATATGATCGTTCCCCCAGAGACTGGTGGAGAAGCTGTCCTCACTGGCACTGAACAGCCTTCCTCTCTGTAGTAAAACATGAAATCTGCAGACACCAGGGTTGAAGTATAAACACAATGCTGGAGAAACTCAGCAGGTAATAGTGTCCTTTATATAGCTAAGATAAAGATACATAATCAAGGATGAAAGGCTCATGCCCGAAACATCAGTTCTGTACTTTTATACTTGCTACATAAAGGATTGAGCTTCTCCACCAGTGTATTTTTACCCCTCTCCTCTGTAACTAGATTCTGGACTTCCTAATGGAAAGACCAGTCTTCTTGCTTCTGTGGCAGAACCATCAAGCACTGTCGCATCTCAGGGCTGTGTGCTCAGCCCACTCCTGTTCCCACTCATGACCTATGACTGCAACGTCAGATCCAGCTCCAATAGAAGTTGTCAGGTTTGCAGATGACACACAGCAACAATGAGTTCCACTACAGAGAAGAGATGGAAATAGACAATAGGAGCTGGAGTAGGCCATTTGGCCCGTCGGGCCAGCACCGCCATTTTAGATCATGGCTGATCATTACCATCAGTATCCCTTTCCAGCCTTATCCCCATAACCCTTAACTCCGTTACCCACAAAAGTCTTATCTAACTCTCTTTTGAACATAGTCAGCGAATCCGCCTCTACCACCCTCTGTGTTATGGTGCAAGAATAGCAACCTGAGTCTCAAGATGGACAAGACAAAGGAGATGATTGTGGTCTTCAAGAGGACTAGGAACACCCACCCTCCACTATACATCAACAACTCTATGGTGGAGAGATCCAAATTCTTTAAAGTTCACTCAAGATGTGAACTATAATGGTCACGCATCTCCTTATTTGTCAGGAGGGCACAACTGCAACTGCCCTTCCTGAGAAGACAGAGAAGAGGTAGGCAAGGCTATTGAGAGCATGCTGGCCAGCTGCATCACTGTGTGGATGGTTGCTATAGATAGAGCATTGGATTGGAGGTAAATCCACAGGACCATAAGCGAGGCAGAGAGGATCACCAGGGTCTCTCTCCTCCCCAATGACGTGATCTACGGGCATCATTGTCTGATGAGGGTCACAAAATCGTTAAGGACCTCTACCACTCCACATACAGCATCTTCCAGCTACTCCTGTCAGGAAAGAGATACATCAGACCCAGAACCACCAAGCTAAGGAACTGCATCTTCCCATGGGCAGTGAGACTGTTGAATGACCACTGAACTGCTCATACAATCCTTTCGAGACTCTACTATTTATTTAACAATAATTATTTATTTTTATATATTACTGCATAGAAATTGCTACATCTATGTATGTGTTTGCATGTTCTTACACCCAGGACCGAAGAACATGTTTTGTCCAGTTGTACTTATACAATTAAATGATAATAAACTTGAACTACATTGAACACATCTTCTCACTTAAAATTAGTTCCTTGGAATTTGTTTGATGCAAAATGAACAAAATACCTCAGCATAGGGCTTCTCTTGTTCAATGTCTACCGAGGGATCATTACTTGAAATTAGTTTAGCCACCTCACTCTCTGGTCCAACCTTCCCCCAGGCATAGTGCTGCACCGCACACTTCAGCGGAAACACTGGGGAAAACAAAAGATCGAAAAGCTCTAACAATCTCCAAATCGCAGCATAATATCAAGACACGACTTCAAGTTTAATGTAGGTTAAAGATCCCTCAAATAAGACAGTTCAGTTTTCCAAACAGTCATGTCCTTTAAAACATGACAAAATGCACATCGGAAATGAAAATGAATGGTAGAAAATCTGATGAGTATTCAAATGACACTGGGAACACACTAGCCAAAAGTTGGCAATTGTTTGGAATTTCAATCTGCAAATGGCAAATGATAGTGGATATTTGTTACATTTTAAAGATGAGATCAGCAAATTGTTCTGAACCAAAAACATCAAGGAATATGGTAGTCACAGCCCATTGATGATCTTGTTAAATAATGGAAGACTTATTGCCCCAACAATTATCAGGAATGTTGCACAGAATTAATCAGTAAGAAACGTGTGAGATGGAGGACACTGAATGCAAAATACTAACAAATCCATTTACAAGGGTAAACAGGGTCAGAAATTACAAGGGTAGCAACCAACGCTAATGGACATGAAGTGACTGCCTCATGTCCCTTTTTATAATACAGTAAAACCCCAGGTATCCGGCACCTATGGGGAATTGGTAATACCCTTGTGATGCCAACTAATGCACTTGCATTAAGAATAAACAGTTTAAAAGTCAAAAATACTACACTGTACTTACACTGAACAAACATCACTTACAAGAATATATAAACCTTAAAGCATTTTACTTTATTTTCAGTCACATTCTTTGAAAACATTTAAACGTTGCTACATCTGCAGGTTCCTCTCCCTTTACGAAGCCATCCGATAAATGAACAATAACATTACAGATAATTAACCCCCGCCTCAAGTTTACAAATAAAGCCTCTGACTGGAGCGACTCTTACTAAACAAAAATAAGGAAACCCTTGAAGAGAATCACCCCAACGGCAAGTGGCATCAACCAGCTCTTCAAACTGGGCTACGCCATTGCTGTTTGCTGCAAGCAAAGCACAACCGAGGCTCTCCGTGGGCTGAATATTTGCTCCCATCTTCACCAAAGGTTTGTGTTATTTCAGAAAACATTTACTTCTACAATCTTAAGCGTGCATATTTTAACCTATTATTTTATTCTTTTTTTTTAATTTATACATTTTCCTCGATTTTTTTTTGCCGGTTGCTTGAGACTGCTAGTTGCTTGAATTCCGGATACCAGGGGATTTACTACTTACAAAACCATTTACAATGACAAACAACAGCAGAAATTACATGGATGCCAACCAACACTAATGGCCATGAAGTGACTACCTTTTTCCTGTTTTTATAATGCTTCTAATAATCTACCTACACCTTAATAAATATCCTGGAATCCCATTAAAAAACATTTGTTCTCTGTCATAATGACCCTAGGTGTGGACTGACAAAATAGATCTTGAATTGAAGATAGATCTTTGTAACAATAGCCTTCCAATTATTCTTTCCACAGTTCAGTAAGGATCAGAATAGTCTGACATTACAGATATTCTCAACCCAAAAGGACAAAGGCACTCTACAATGATTAAGAAATCAAAATGTAAGCATGCAAATCACAAGAAATGAATGCAAATCATCTCGCTGACCCAATTAATGAACATACCGCAAAATGGGCACTTGCTTGTCAACCCTCCAAAATCTCTTGTTTGGCCAATGGCAAGTACAAGCTATGACAGAATTATAATTTCATAAGGCCATTAATCATCGGCAAGAAAAAATAGCCAAAATTTTAGCTGCCGACATAATACTTTTAACGTAGCCAAGGGTACCAATAACATACAGTAAAAGTCCAAAAAAAGGATGCCAGAAATCCAGATGACCTGAGAATCCAGACTCTCAAACTAGCGGGTTTTTGTGTGCTTGAAACAACAAGCGATCATGCTTAATACAGGCAATTTTAATCACAAATAATGCATTTGCATACTGTATTTCTCTTTTACAGTGCTCATTTTTAGACAATTCTCCAATTCCAAAAAAGAAGCAATTTACACTGGAGATTATTCACTTAAAATTTAAGTACATTTGATTACGGCTACATTTAATTACGGCTAATTATCCATATGCTCCAAGTTACCTCTTCATTTTCCTCTCAATGTGTGCATGTCCTGTTATTTCATGTTTGAATTAACTATTTTTTATATATTTCTGGTTACATACAGTATGTTCAGATAGTTAATTCAAAGAAAGATAGAAGTCTCTCGCAAGCAGTGAAATTTAGTTTCAAGATCAGTCATTGCTGTTATTTAGAAAACATGGCTGCAAGATTCAAAAACAAAAAAAAATACTGCACTGACCAGATCCTCTGGCCAGTTGCTTCAGGCAAATATTGCAGTATGCCACGAAAACTGTAACATTGGATCTTTTATTTATCATCTATTTTTCTGGCTCATTATATAATTTAAATTGTTGTTGGTGGTGTATCTTACATACATGTGTGCCTAGAGTGACAAGAACATTGGCGCATCGGAACATTATGTTAATAAACTTTCAAAGTCCAAGTTCACCCAAGGAATAATTTGAGGCCTTTGTTTAATATCTCATCTAAAAGGGCACACCTTTAACAGAGCAACCCCTTCGCCAATACAATTCTGCAAATGGCCAGCTGGATTTGAACATATAGAACTCTAGTCTGAAGCTAAATTTCAGATGATTCTTTGATGCCACAGGCAATTTAAAGATCAATTCACAATAGTCCAGTGCAATCCAAAATTTGCCTCAAAACCTTAAACCACAGTGCCACAAAAGGACTTGTAGGGTCCAACAACTCAAACTCCATCACAATAGATGGATGTGCACTCAAAATTCCCAAAATACAAGACAATAATCAAATTATGTGCATATGTGTGCACATATACATCTAAATAAACACACACAAATATAATTCTGACACATCAAGGAAACAAAAGGGTGTTTATTTTCATTTAGAAACTACAGACAGCCATTATGTTTCTTGATTTTGTGTGAGAGAGCCAGTGAAGAAACACACAGAAACTAGAGGCTAGAATTTGGAGTCAACAACGAGCAAAAAGGTGAGCAGGACAGACCCCATCCATGGGTGAAAACATTTCAGGTCAGGACCCTTTACCAAAACATTGATATCAATGGGGAGGAAATAAGCTGGATGGGGGAAGCGGGGGAAAGGGGGGGGAGAGGGGGGAGGGGGGGGGAGATGGGGGGGGGAGATGGGGGGGGGAGATGGGGGGGGGAGATGGGGGGGGGAGATGGGGGGGGGAGATGGGGGGGGGAGAAGCTGGGGAAGGGGGGGGGAGCTGGGGAAGGGGGGGGGGAGCTGGGGAAGGGGGGGGAGCTGGGGAAGGGGGGGGAGCTGGGGAAGGGGGGGGAGCTGGGGAAGGGGGGGGAGCTGGGGAAGGGGGGGAGCTGGGGAAGGGGGGGGAGCCGGGGAAGGGGGGGGAGCCGGGGAAGGGGGGGGAAGCCGGGGAAGGGGGGGGGAAGCCGGGGAAGGGGGGGAAGCCGGGGAAGGGGGGGGAAGCCGGGGAAGGGGGGGGGAAGCCGGGGAAGGGGGGGAAGCCGGGGAAGGGGGGGGAAGCCGGGGAAGGGGGGGGAAGCCGGGGAAGGGGGGGAAGCCGGGGAAGGGGGGGAAGCCGGGGAAGGGGGGGAAGCCGGGGAAGGGGGGGGAAGCCGGGGAAGGGGGGGGAAGCCGGGGAAGGGGGGGGAAGCCGGGGAAGGGGGGGGAAGCCGGGGAAGGGGGGGGAAGCCGGGGAAGGGGGGGAAGCCGGGGAAGGGGGGGAAGCCGGGGAAGGGGGGGAAGCCGGGGAAGGGGGGGGAAGCCGGGGAAGGGGGGGGAAGCCGGGGAAGGGGGGGAAGCCGGGGAAGCCGGGGAAGGGGGGGGAAGCCGGGGAAGGGGGGGAAGCCGGGGAAGGGGGGGAAGCCGGGGAAGGGGGGGGAAGCCGGGGAAGGGGGGGGAAGCCGGGGAAGGGGGGGAAGCCGGGGAAGGGGGGGAAGCCGGGGAAGGGGGGGGAAGCCGGGGAAGGGGGGGGAAGCCGGGGAAGGGGGGGGAAGCCGGGGAAGGGGGGGGTGCTGAGAGACAAGGCGAGTTGAGATGAGGGGTCGGGGTACAGCGGTGAGACGAGGAGTGTGTGCAGGAGGGCTGGGAGGTAACAGGCCCGGGCCCAGTAACCTGTAAAAGGCCGAGCCTCGCTCCCTGTGGAAAAGATCCGCGTCCCTCCATCAACAGCCGGAACCATCCACCGGGACACGTCCCCCTCACCTTTCACAGCCGCCATCACTGCCCTCTCAGGTAGACGTCTTCGTGCGTGCTGTCGTCACCGTTGTGCGTAACGCGAGGTGACGTCACCGCTATGCGTAAAAGTGTCCAGCGGGCTTCTGGGAGTTGTAGTTCAATATAAAAATAAACTGGTTAAAGAGAATTATGATTCCTGAACATTTTGGGAGGTATCTTTAAGTCTTTTAGGCTGTTGATCATGAAAATGACTTTAAAAATTTCCTCTTCTGTATTTTTTTTAAGATATAACCTATTTTTGTGATTTCCTGGCCTATTTTAGACTAATTCAAGCATACACCAAATTGTCATTGAAAATTCATTTTCTGCATTCGCACTTGGATCTTAGGTGAAAAGTTTCACCAGGACCTTGCGACTCTGGAAAAGCAGCATCAGGGCAACTGGAATCCACCAATGGGGCCGATTATTGTTGGACACTGATACTAGAGGCATCAGATGCTGAGTACAAACGAAAATCAGCGGCAAAAACATTTTTTAGGTCCCGACGCAATGGGTCAGCATTATTACAGGATTAAACATGCTAAATTGAATAAAAGTTAATTTAATGTTTTTCCAACTACCTACAGGACACGGCAATTCTGAAATTATTCTTTGCGTCCAGCTTGAAATGGTCTCTCATCATCTCCATTGTTGTCCAGTGTCAATAGTGTGTGAAATTGCAGTTTCTTGTGTGAGCTGGAAAAGAAGAGAGCAAAACTTTCACAGATCTGATGAAGGATTCATCAGGGCATGAAACATTTACTCTGTTTTTATTGTTTTTTACAAATGTTGGCTGGCTTGTTGAATTTTACCAGCACACTTGGTTTGGGATTCTAGCATCTGATATGATATGAGAGATTACGATCAGCTGGAGGCACCAATACCGTCGAGTGCAAAGCCCTGCAAAAAGATGTCTCTGTTCAAAAATCTTTAATGGATTTTGAGTTGTCTTAGATGTATTTTGTTGCAGTTTGAAAGTTACAGGCCCAACTTTCTGCCCATGAAAATACAAAAAGTCCAAATATGAATGATCCGATTTCCGATTTATTGTCAGAGTACATACATGACATCACCTACAACCCTGAGAAACAGAATTACCACTTATTGGTAGTGCAAAAAAATATACACAATGCACACATGTAAACGGATAAAGAAATGTAAACAAACTTTGCAATACTGAGAGAAAAAAAATCAATAACATTCAAAAGTACGAGTCCTTAAATGAGTCCCTGATTGAGTTTGTTGTGGAGAAGTCTGACGGTGGAGGGGGAGCAGCTGTTCCTGAACCTGGTTGGTGTGAGTCTTGTGGCACCGAGACCTCTTTCCTGATGGTAGCAGCGAGAACAGAGCGTGCGCTGGGTGGTGTGGATCCTTGATGATGGCTGCTGCTCTCCAATGGCAGGAGAGTTTTGCCTGTGATGTCCTGGGCTGGGTCCATTACTTTTTGCAGGGCTTTGCGCTCGGAGGTATTGGTATCTCCATCTGATCGTAATCTCTCATATCATATCAGATGCTGGAATCCCAAACCAAGTGTGCTGGTAAAATTCAACAAGCCAGGCAACATTTGTAAAAAACAATAAAAACAGGAAATTATTCATGCCCTGGATCCTTCATCAAATCTGTGGAAGTTTTGCTTTTTTCTTTTCCAGCTCACACAAGAATACCCTTGACTAATGCTACCACAGAGTGAAGGTCTCTCATAGTTTTGATCCGAATGAGTGGTTCGCTAAGGCATGTCTGAGTCAACAATATTGCTGGAGAAACATGAAGTCAGCAAATTTCCTTTCTTAAAGGACATGAACTCACTGAGTTTTCATGAATATCACGGTCACATCATAATAGCTTCTTTTGTTATATACATTCCCATGTGATTTAATAAATTGATTGAATTTACAATCTCCAACAGCAGTGGAATTTAAATTTGTCTCCTGGTCATTAATCAAATCTGCCTTATTATGTACATATCATAATGAGTTTACTGTCACACAATGATTTCTTGCTGAAGCCAAACAGGGGTACTTTTGTCAAAATAACCCATAAGATAACACAATTATGGGAGGGAGAGGGGTTATGCACTCCACCTAATCATTCCTAAATTTCCAGGCTACTAAATTGAAAAATAGCTATTAAAAACAGGAACTCAAACAGGAAGCAATGAAGTTGCAGTGAAATTGGGATGGGAATTCAAACAGAATACTACTGGCCCTTCAACCTTCGATGTTGTGCTGACCTATATATTTGTACGAAATGAAAAATCAAACCCTTCCTACCTCATAACCCTTTATTTATCTTTTATCCATGTGCCTGTCTCAGAGTCTTTTTAAATGCCCCCAATGTTTCAACCTCCACCAGCAAGGCATTCCAGGCACCCACAACTCTCTGTAAAAAAAAAACTTACCCTGGACGTCTCCCCGAAACTTCCCTTCCTTCACTTTGTGCAGATCTCCGCTAGTGTTTGCTACTCCCACCCTGGGAACAAAAAGAGCTGGCCATCTTCCTTATCTATGCCTTTCAGAATCTTGTAAGCTTCGATTAAGTCATCTCTCATCCTTCTTTGCTCCAAAGAAAAATGTCCTAGTTCTGCTAGCCATGGTTCTCATAAGACTTATTTTCCAATCCAGACAACATCCAGGCTGTTAAGCAGCAGGGAGTCTGTTCCTCACTCCAGAAAAGAATGAAGTTGCTCAACTCCACAAATCTTTGAGGACCCCTACCACCCCGCACACAGCATCTTTCAGTTACTGCCGTCGGAAAGAGCTACTGGAGTATCAGATCCAGAACCATCAGTCTGAGAAACAGCTCAATCCCACACGTAGTGAAACTGCTGAATAATTAAGAACTGCTCAAACAAACCCTCCGTGATTCTAATATTTATTAAATATTTATTATACAGGTTAGTACTCTATTCCTTGGAGAGTAGAAGAATGAGGGGAGATTTGATAGAGGTATTTAAAATGATGAGGGGGATATTCAGAGTAAATATCAGTAGGATTTTTCCACCAAGGGTAGGTGAGATACAAACAATAGGACATGGGTTAAGAGTGAAAAGGGAAAAGTTTAGGGGAACACAAGGAGAACTTCTTCACCCAGAGAGTGGTGGGAGCTTGGAATGAGCTGCCAGCTGAAGAGGTGTTGAATGCAGGCTCAATTTTTAAGATTTAAGAAGAATTTGCACAGGAGAGGTATGGGCGGGATGCAGGTCAGTGAGTCTAGGCAGAAAAATGGCTCAGCACAGACTAGAAGGCCTAAAGGGGCCTGTTTCTGTGCTGTAATATTCTATGGTCCTATGGTTTTATTTATATAATGTATATGTATATACATCACTGCATATGTATAATTTGTCTGAAGGTGTGCTATGTCTCGTTTGCACATTTTGCACCGAGGACCAGAGAACGCTGGGTTGTACATGTACAACTTTAACATGTACTCGAACAAAGCCATGACTGAAATGTATAATTAAGCTTCTCAATGAAAAATACAAGCCTCATTAGGAAATTCAGAAATCAATGTGCAAAATACTTACACCTACTGGAAATCAGATATTCATATCCTGACAGGAGAGGTTACTTGTAAACAAATAAAGACATGCTAGCAAACTGACTGCAGTACAGAGAGAGAGAAAAAATCAATAAAGTGCACAAGTAAGAGTCCTTAAGTGATTTGTTGTTGAGGAGTCTGATGGAGGTGGGGTGGCAGCTGTTCTTGAACCTGGTGGTGCGGGCCTGGTGGCACATTCCTCTTTCCTGATGGCAGCAGCGAGAACTGAGCCGTGCGCTGGGTGGTGCGGGTGGATCCTTGATGATCGCTGCTGCTCTCCGACGGCAGCGTTCCCTGCAGGGAACTGTCCTGACAGTGGGGTGGGCTTTGCCTGCGTGGGCTGGGTCCACTACCCTTTGGAGGGCTTTGCGCTCAGGAGCACTGGTGTCCCCATAACCAGAGCGTGATGCAGCCGGTCAGTGCCCTTTCCACCACACTCCTGTGGAAATTGGCCAGGGTTTCTGGTGTCATACTGAACCTCCACAAACTCCTGAGGAAGTAGAGGCACTGGGGGGGGGGGGGGGGCAGGTAGATGGAGATGTGCCTATTATCAGATCAGCCATCATCTCATTGAGTGACAGAACCGGCTCGATGGGCCGGATGGCCGACCCCTTCTAGGGAGCTCCTGCTCTGACCCCACCCACCCGGACGTCGGGAAAGCTCGACGTCATCGCGCCGAGAGTCTTGTGAGGTCACAAGAGGCTTGGCTCCCGCGCGTGCGCACTCCCCGGTGGGCAGCAGGAAGTCGGCTCGAGCCGCCGGGGGTTGGGAGGAGAGGAGAGGAGGGGGGGGTGGGGTTTGATCGCTCTAAAATGTCCGAGTTCGACGCCAATCCCTTCGCGGATCCGGTGGAGATCAACCCCTTTCAGGTAAGGGACGCTCCTGCTTGATGTCCGGTGAACCTTTCACCGGGGGCGGGGGCGGGAGTGAACGAACCAAATGCGTCCGGCTGGGCCCAGTCGAATGCCTGAGCGGCAGCGAACTTGCTGGTCCTGATTGATGGGGCGGCGGACCAATGAGGAGGCCATTCCCCGGCCGGGGGCGGGCCGATCATGCTGGGTGCCCGAGCAAGTTGGGTTGACGCGGCATCGCTTTGCCCCGCTCCCAACCAAAGTTTGGGGGAGAAGTTCGCGGCCAAAGTTCGTGACTGACTGACCACTTCGGGCAAATGCTATGTCGTTTAAATAAAGAGACCAAGTTTGACAAGGATTTAAACTAAGGTGGGAAACAGGTGCAACTCGTTCCTTCAGGTGGATCCCAGTGTTTTGAGGGAATGCCCACACCCATTTCGTGATGTCGTATTTTTTAAAAGCCAGCGTTGATTATTATTAATAATCCATTATTGCATAGGATTTACGCCCTATTCAGAAGGCTGGAAGTCCTTACGACACAATCTGTGGAGATAGAACCTTTGCTGTCATTCTTAAAAGTTGAAATATTAACTCTTTCCCCCTCCAAAGAGTGCTTGACTTTTCATTCAAAACTCTATCTCAAACCGTGCATCTTGGCGCCTCACAGTTCGGCGGGCAGCAACCTCCTTTGAAGAAGACCGCAGAGCCCACCTCACTGACAAAAGGCAAAGGAGGAAAAACCCAACCCCAACCCACCAATTTACCCCTGCAACCGCTGCAACCGTGTCTGCCTGTCCCGCATCGGACTTGTCAGCCACAAACGAGCCTGCAGCTGACGTGGACATTTACCCCCTCCATAAATCTTCGTCCGCGAAGCCAAGCCAAAGAAAAGAATATCTCTCGGTGCCTGCCACATTGACCACCGCCAGTGGGCTGATCTCGCCTCCAACCGTGCATCTTGGCGCCTCACAGTTCGGCGGGCAGCAACCTCCTTGGAAGGAGACCGCAGAGCCCACCTCACTGACAAAAGACAAAGGAGGAAAAACCCAACACCCAACCCCTACCCACCATTCTTCCCTTGCAACCGTGTCTGCCTGTCCCGCATCGGACTTGTCAGCCCCAAACGAGCCTGCAGCTGACATGGACATTACCCCTCTGTAAATCTTCATCCGCCAAGCCAAAGAAAGATATCAGTCAAGTTCATTCACTTTTACAAACGCTCCCTTTTCGAGAAATTGCCCTCTCTTCTCCAGAGCAGGGCTTCACCGACTTTTGTTTTTGAACTTCACTCACTGTGCTTGAGCAGAATTGTATTTGGCAGTCTGGTCTAATTCAGATTGATTACCAGAGTGCATCACACCCAACCCTGAGATTATTTTTTTTCTCCATGTGGACGAGGCAGAATGACCACTCATTGGAAGTGCAGAACAAAAAGCTATTCAGCAGACAAATAAAGAAATGTAAACAAACTGACTACAGTGCCGGGAGGAAAAAAAGTAAAAGTCCTTAAACGAGTCCTTGATTGAGTTTGTCATTGATGGTGGAGGGGGAGCCGCTGTTCCTGAACCTGGTGGAGTGAGTCTTGCAGCACCGATACCTCTTTCCTGATGGCAGCAGCAGGAATAGAGCTGGTGATGATTTCTGACAGCAACGGCCCCTGTAGATGTTCTTGATGGTGGGGAGGGTTTTTTCTGTGATGTCCTGGGCTGCGGCCACTACCTTTTGCAGGGCTTTATGCTGGGGAGCATTTGGTGTCCCCATTTCAGACTGTGATGTAGCTGGACCTAATATGTAACACTTTCCCACTCCAAAGAGTGCTTGACATCGTGAATCTTTTTTGGATTTTCAGATTGTATCAGTCAAACTATTTTAAAAAAAAAAAGTTGCTCCCATCCTTTCAAAAGAAGTTGCTCTCACTTTTTGTGAAGACTTGGGCTTCAATTCCTTTTCATAATTTTTCTAATTTTTTTCCCCTCTTCTCCAATGGTTTGAGCAGATCTGAATTTGTAGTCTGGTCTAATGTTTACACTGTGATGCTTCCGCAAAATATTGAATTTCATGACATATTCAGGACAATGAATTCTAATTCTCATTGGTTTTGTTTTGGCTCTGTCACTCCAATGGAGTAGAAATTTTTCTGCATTTACAAATGAATGAAAATGTATTTTTTTAAACTAACCTTTAATGAATGTTTTTCATTTATTAGTATTAACCTGCAATGTTGCATTTTAATATATATGTGTGTGTGTGTGTGTGTATTTCAGCCTCTGCCATATACCTTAAATGTTTTAGAAACTGTTCATACTGAATCTGGTAGTTTTGAAGAAATGAAGAGGTCACAGCTTTAGGAAAGTTTGAGGATCTGTTGAAAGTGTAAACGTAAAGCTGCATTTTCATATACATGTGCCTTGTGTGGAAGTTGGTTGATTTCCATCACATTATGTTCCTGCTTTTTGATCAAATTGTCGCACATTTAAATTTTGTTTTGGTGGAAATGTAGATTATTTTTTCTGGGCTTATGCAGCCACCACAGAATATGTGCATTAGGGCCAGCTTGAGTTTCCACTGCCACTGGAGTAACACAAAGCTGCAGGAATAGAGGAGGGCAAGGAACAAGGATCATTCTCCATATTTTCCAGCTGTGAAGTAGCATAGGTCAACAAATATACATTGTGAGCAAGTTTGATGGTCCATTCGGATGGAGGAGGTGAAATTTAAATTTGAGTTTGAACTCAAAAATGGATGTCATTGTTGAAGGCATTAATTTTTCAGAATTGTTGAGCAAAAGAATGGAAAGGATCTAAGATATAAGAGCAGACCATCTTGGAAGATCCAGCTGCGCTGGGTGGGTCACGTCTCCAGAATGGAGGACCATCGCCTTCCCAAGATCGTGTTATATGGCGAGCTCTCCACTGGCCACCGTGACAGAGGTGCACCAAAGAAGAGGTACAAGGACTGCCTAAAGAAATCTCTTGGTGCCTGCCACATTGACCACCGCCAGTGGGCTGATCTCGCCTCAAACCGTGCATCTTGGCGCCTCACAGTTCGGCGGGCAGCAACCTCCTTTGAAGAAGACCGCAGAGCCCACCTCACTGACAAAAGGCAAAGGAGGAAAAACCCAACCCCAACCAACCAATTTTCCCTTACAACCGCTGCAACCGTGTCTGCCTGTCCCGCATCAGACTTGTCAGCCACAAACGAGCCTGCAGCTGACGTGGACATTACCCCTCCATAAATCTTCGTTCGTGAAGCCAAGCCAAAGAAAAGAAGAACTGACCTTGACTGTGATCTCAGCTCCACTTACCTGCTTGATCCCCATAATCTTCAGTTTCTCTGATGATGCGAAAGTCTATCTTTGTGTATCTTCAATGCAGTTAATGAAGAAAGCTCTCCACTTTCATTGGGCAGAGAATTTCACAGATTCTATACTCTCTGGAAGAAGCAATTCCTCCTCAGGTGCCTTAAATCTACATCTTGAGGCTATGTCCCCTAATTCTAGTATCACCTGTGAGTGGAAATGAAAATATAGTGTGGACAATTAGTAAAAATCTGCTTTATCTGGAGTAGATCTAAATTCTTCAATTGTGTTCCCTCGTGAAATGTTCATGTCTGGGATTTTTCACTTCTCTGAATTTAGTTGGTAGGCTGCAGAAATGCTTTTTTTTAGATTTGGTTCCAATTTCAAATATTTTCCAGAGAAAGCATTCAAGGAGACTCTACTTTTCCATGAGTAAATGTGTGCATATATTTGGCAATAATAGATTAAAATTCTAGCAGCATTTGGACAAATAGTACAAATTACATTTTCTCAATGGCAGTATGTACAGTTTTCTCTCGAGCTTTGTTAAACTTAGTATCTTGGATGCTATCTTGTTCTTGATGATAAACCTTTTGTATTACAACTCTACAAATCTACAGTGAGACCACACTTAGAATATTGTGTTCAATTCTGGCCCCCTCATTATCAGAGGGATGTGGAAGCTATGGAGAGGGTGCAGAGGAGACTTACCAGCATGTTACCTGGATTGGAAAATAAGTCTTATCACACAAGGTTAGCAGAGCTAGGGCTTTTCTCTTTGGAGTGAAGAAGGATGAGAGGTGACTATAGAGGTCTACATAATTCTGAGGCATAGATAAGGTAGACAGCCAGTACATTTTTCCCGGGTGGGGGGGGGGGGAGCAAGCACTAGAGGACATCTGTAAAGGTGAAGGGAGGAAAGTTTAGGGGAGACATTGGGGGTTAGTTTTCTTTTACCTAATGGATCCCTGGAATGCCTTGCCAGGGGTAGTGATGGAGGCTGGAACATTAGGGGTCCTTAAGAGACTCCTGGATAAGCATGTGGATGAAAGACAAATAGAAGGTTATGAGGTAGAGCAGGTTTAGGTTCTTTTGGTCGGTATATATGGATCAGCACAACTTCGAGGGCCAAAGGGTCTGTACTGTGCTGTAGAGTTCTATGTTCTAAAAACACCTTATAAAATGCCTTTTGAATGCAACAACTTTGCAAACTCTTCCTTCCTCTTAAGCGTTTGTGGACTGATGTCTGAAATGGGAAATCTCTCCCACAACTAGTCAAGACATTGTCAGGCATGATTTGTTGAGATTGCTCCACCATAATTTCTATCTGGGTCCTGACGCGGCACTGTCTGGTCTGGTGGAATGTAGCCCTGAGAATCCACAATATTGATTTCAGATCCCATGAAGTCCCATGGTATCAGGTCAAACTTTGACAAGGAAACCTCCTGATTGATCATCTGTCATCTTCTCAGCTCCTCACTGTGTTTCTTCACATGAAGTAACATTTGGATAAAGTTACTAAAAGTAGCAATGGTTATTTAGTGCCACCACCCATTGACCAATCAACTTCACTGCCAGCATGGAACTGCATCAGATGATCAGTGAGTCGGTATAACAAAAACATAATTCTCCTATTATTCAAAACTCAAATTTAATGAGACAGCCTCTACTGCTTCATTGGGCAGAGAATTCCACAGATGAATGATTTGCCGGGAGAATTTACTCTTTTGAATCTTGGTTCTTGTGTCACTTGCCAGTGGAAACAACCTCCTTGCTTGTATCTTGCCTATTCCTTTCTCTGTACGATTCCTCCTCATCCTTCCAAATCCCATGTGTGTAGTTCCAGGCTACCCAATCTCTCCTCAATCTTAAAAACCCTCTCATTTACGATATCAACTTGGTGAAAGAGAAACCAGTCAATGTAGTGGGTCAAAGATTTTTTTTTGTCAGAACAAGGAATAAATGCACTTGACCTCCTTTTTGCCGATCGACTTACTATAAAAACATCTGTCTATGACCACATTCAAGAGGGGTTACTATGGAGCAGACTTTTAATGGTGATAAATTCTGCTAAATGGGACAGAGTTGGAACAGCCAGTGACTCAGATTCTAATCCTCCGCTGTCCATAAGGAGTTTGAACGTTCTCTCCATAACCGCATGGATTTCCACTGGATGCTCTGGTTTCCACTCACTTTCCAAAGATGTGCAGATCAGTTGATTAATTGATCACATGGGTGTAATTTGGGAGTGCAGGCTCATGGGTGGAAAGTCCTGTATCTCCAAATTAAAGATGTTGGTGCTCTGAACAAGGACATCCACACTGTACCAGCAAAAATGTACATTACTCCAGTCTAATTTCATAGCCTGCTTATCCCTCGCTTGCACTCGAGCCTGGTTCAATGAGTTCTGCCTCAATATGAGGCGTCAATCTGGCAAAGCTGCAATGCAGTGTGCATAAGCAACAAAGACCACATGAAAAAGGCTCAGCTGAGCAATCTCAGTCAACACACCAGACCACAGCTCTCCAGTTCTGTTCAATCTATTATGTGGTGGTGGACCTTGAACAGCTAATAGGAGAAGGAGACTTCAAGAGCAAAGGTGTGGTTCAGCTCCGTAAGATGAGACTGATATATTGCAATGTCTGAGTAGGTGCTGTGGATAATTCATCTCAACTTCCTCCTTCAGCTGTAGTACTGAAGTCATGCATTCCAGAGCTATCTACCTGTAGCAAAGCTGTTCTAGTTAAAATAAATAAAAACTTGCAACTAACATTAAAATTGCTAAAAAGTGTGTATTATGGTTAATGTGATTTATGGTGTGAAAAATAAAAAATTAAATTAAAAAAAATTGCTCAGGTGTCTCCTGGTTTAAAAAAAATCTGGATAAGTCCAGTCCAGGTAATTCCTACCCAATCAGTCTGCTCCATGATCAAAAATACAGGACGATGATCTTGGTGGTGTACCAGTGAGGGGTTCAGCGGCTGCAGGATGCGGCTTGCAGTCGGGAGCCCACATGGTCTGCGCGTTATTGGACACTGGCTCATTGGGAACCAGGATTTGAGAGGGTGCTGAGGACAAGAAGGGCCCCGAAAGCTTCCTGATCTCATCGGACGGAGGCTTGGATTTGGAGCTCAGGTTACAGATGAACAGGAGGCTGTGTAGCTGTAGACGCCGCAGGTGCACTGGAGGCGAATCCGCGGACACTCAGTGACTCTGAGGAGAATCCCTCACTGTAAGGGATGCCGGGCAACGCTCAAGACAAATCGTTGCCTTTACGGCAGGCAAAACTTAAAGTATATTATGCATGTTTCTTTTTTAATGTATTGTTATGTGCCAATAAAAGAAACCTTGAGCTTGTAGTTATAGTTATCTGTGAATGAATCCCTATTTTATTCTGCCCTCTAAGGGAAAGAAAGAAAATTGAACCTTAATTAACAGTGTTCATCAAAGTATTTAAATTTGAATCCTCTTTCTGCCTTCTCAGGATCCTTCAGTAACTCAGCTCACTAATGCCAACCAGCAAGGTATTGATGATTTTAATCCATTCACTGAGAACAGCAGGCTGGTAAGTTTTGACATTGTTAATGGATTGTTCCTTCTATTTAATTAATGGCCGTTGTTTCTAGTTCCAATGTGTTATAAGCCTTCCTCCTGTAGATTCTCAAGAAAAGCGTTGACTGTTCAACCATGTTCTGTGTACATTCTTGGCGACAATGCTTGAGTTTTCAACTTTAGCAAAAGGAGGAATGTTGCTAAGTTTCCTTAGCAAGGTGGAAGTGCCTCTGAGTAATGATTTAGCTGTGATGGGGAGGAAGGAGGTAGGAGCGGCATTGAACACAGCCCAGGGCCTAGTGGCACTTTGTCAGTTAAACTTGCTGTGTACCCCAAGCTACCAGAAATCCTTCAAAAGATCTTGTTATCTTGTCAGATTTTTCTCCCTCTAATTAAATGTATGAAAAGGGGCCCAGTCGTTCTGAATCCCAGCCATGTTCTCCCTATGGTGGAATATCACTAGCCCCTTTGCATCCTGAAGATAAGACCACAGCGGCCAGTATATTTTGACACGAGGTGATAACATGACTGTGTGGCTCGGCACAATTCAAATACCATCCACAAATTTGCTGAAGACACCAAGGTTTTTGGAAGAATGACAGACAGCATTGAGGAAGGGTACAGGAGGGGGAATAGATCAGCTAGTTGAGTGGTGTCACATCAACAACCTTGCACTCAATGTTAGCAAAACCAAGGAGATGATTGTGGACTTCAGGAGAACACGAACCAGGGGTCAGCAGTAGGCAATGTATTTCAGCCCGTTAGTTATGAAGTAATTTTTAAAAAGCCGACTTTAAAAGTGGGTATAACTTTCACTTTAAATGCTGGTCATGTTGGATAACACTGGATATCAAATTTGTTTCAAAAGGTTGGCTTAAAAAAAAAATTGGGGATTACGATGGACAACTTCAAGCTTGAACACAAAAGATCATTTCAGATTAGGGAGTTGGAGAAACGTTCAATACAAGTTAATTTAATTTACCCTTCAGCAGATACTTGCCACAAATATAGCAATACTCGAGCTGTTGTGACATTGGGAAGGTATTTCTGTTGGATTGAATTTCCATCCTGAAGACAATGAACGCTACTACTTACTCTGGTATTGCCCGAAGAACATGTGTGCCAACATGCGTTCAATCATGTGAACGTAATGCACAGGATCTTATACGTGAGCTGCTTTTACAGCCTGCCGCCATCTGTTCTGACGAAGCCTGTCCAGGCCTAAGACAACATTTGCATAGCACCTGGAGTGAGTGCATGCCAAGCTTGCTTGGACTTACTGAAAGCTTGATTTACAGTAGGCTTAAAGTATGACAGGAAATCACAAAATAGGTTATTAACTAAAAATGGTACCTGATAGGAAGACTTTAAGATGGTTTACGTGATCAGCAACTCAAAATCCATAAAATGCACCCAAAAGTGTTTAGCATGCAAAATCTTCATCGTCCAGTATAATCTTTTGTAGTTTAGGGAAATTATAGATTCGAGCATTAACAGTGAAAACAGATGTGATTCCTATGCTTTCTTAGATTTGGTAACATAATGCATTCACATTTTTGCTCCCAACCAAACAGGAAGGTTTTAAATATCCACTGGGAGTACAATTTCCATTAATAATACTACTTTAGCAATACATTTGTCTGCAAGTCTGGGGTGCAATCTCTGCAAAGATGCATGTTTCTCCAACATGACTTACCCAGGTGGGGATCTAGAATGAAAATGTTCTCTGATTCCTAAAGACAGTTGCCATGCCTCCATTAGTCTTCTGGCTTGAGATCAATTAACTTGAGCAGGAGATTGGATCTTATTCTCTAATGTCATAATCCAGGTGTAGACTTAAAATGAGGAGAAAATACTCAGGATGTGTTCTCTTATTTATGTTGAAGTTTTTATTCAATGTGTCCTTGTTGCTCAAAGCTAAATTTTGCTGAAATGAAAAGTTATTAAAATAATCCAGTTGGGATGAGATGCAATCAATTCAAGTAAATCTAAATTAATTTTTGATAAACCACTCTTCAACCAATTTATTCTGAACGGTGCTTTAGTGCATTAAATCCTTGTTATATTACATTGTGTAAGAAAATAGCTGGGATGTCAAGAATGATCTTAATTTTATGTAGGACATCTAAGTAGGTAGAATAAAGAAAATCTCATTTATAGTAGACCAGTTAAAGTGATTCATGTAATAGTCAAAGTTTGTGGACCAATTTTTAAGGTAAATTTAAGCTATTACATGCCCGCTATTTTTGACAGCGGTAAGTACCTACGTCATTCGGGGTGTTGGGAACTCGGATGGGCGGGCAGCTGGTCAGGACCTGGTGGTGAGTCCATGTTTGGGACATCAGGAACTTGGATGGGCAGGCAGGCTGCAGGGACTGAGTGGTAAGTCTATGTTCAGGAGCTTGGACAGGTAGGTAGCCAGGACTGAGTGGTAAGTCAGCGTTCAGGGCACCGGCAGGCGGCTAGAACTGGGTGGTAAGTCAGATGCGCGATGTCAGGAGCTTAGATGGGCGGGTGGCTGGGACCTAGGTGAGAGTCTACTATCGAGGCATTAGGCACTCCGGTGGGTAGGCGGGCGGACACCGCATCAGGAGCTCTGGTGGGTGGGTGGCCTTGACCCAAAATAGAGGGTTTGACTTTTACATGCAATATATAGAAAATACCAGATTTTGGGGCCAAAACTAGGGGGGGGGGGGGGGGGGTTGACTTTTACAGGGTATCAACTATTATGTGTATGTATACATTAAAGTTTTACAACAGTTGTTTTAATAATATAAGACCAATTTATGAATATAGAAGAATTTATTTGTCATTTTAATTGCAGAATAATGAATTTTAAGTTTTCATTGCCATCTAAAGTTGAATAACACAGATAAACATTCATTAATCGACCTAATTGGTTCAGATGGACATAACGTCAGTATCTGAATTAAAGCAATACATTCATGTGCTGTTTGAGCTTGAATTCCTGCCACTTTCACCCCATCATAGTGGAAAACAATTGGTTATTCACCTTGTAGCTCGGTGTGGCTGATGTAGGTTGGCTGGTTCATAAACACTGAATGCATTTTAGAAATTGGTTATGTGGCAATATGAAATGTGATATAAATGGGTGTTAATAATTCTTACTGTAGATTTTATTTCTAGTATATGAAAAGGCTCTACGGATGCTTAATTCAAAATGAGTACTTGAGTGTGTTTGTAATTTGTTTTTTTACTCTTTAGACTCCTGCTGCATCAGACACCAAAGTACCAGCTGCACCGAAGACTACCCCTTCTCAACCAGCAATCTTGCAGCCAACAGTGGAACCCAGTCCTCAGGTAATGCTAAAATTACTAATGGGAGGACTCTCAGCAGTGTGGACCAACTGAGAGATCTTGGTGTAAGTGTCCATAGGGCACTCACAGGTGCTGCACAGGTTAATCGAGTTGTTAAGAAGGAAAATGGTAAGTTGGCCATTGTTAACTACGAGATCGAGAAGGAAAATGGTAAGTTGGCCATTGTTAACCACGAGATCGAGAAGGAAAATGGTAAGTTGGCCATTGTTAATCACGAGATCGAGTCCAAGAGCCATGAGATAATGTTACAGCTATATAAGACCTTAGCTGGACCCCACTTGGAATATTGTGTTTCATTCTGGTCATTTCACTGCAGGAAGGATGCGATAGAAAGGGTGCGGAGGAGATTTACAAGGATCCTGCCTAGAATGCAGAGCGTGGCCTTTTAAGGATAAATTGCGGGAATTTAGTCAGATGGAGAAAGATGAGTTACGCAGAATGAAGTGAATGATTAGAAGACAAAGGCTGCCTGTGCTGGAATCTGATGAGGAGTGAAGATGACAACGATGGGGTAAAGAGATCAGATTGGAGGGAGGTGGAGAGCAGGAGAATATAGTGGAAAAATGGGGTGGATGGGTATAAAACCAGAGATGAGAGTGGATGGGGGCTGGGTGGGAAAGGAGACAAAAAAGGGGGAGAGAGCAGAAGCAATGAGGAAGAAGAGAGAGGAGACTCATTACCTGAAATTGAAAATTCTATTAATACCTTGAAGAAGGACGCAGGCCCAAACCATCAGTTATATATTTTTACATTCAATGGACGCTATGAGACCTGCTGCGTTCCTCCATGTGTTTTACTGCAATCACAGCAGCTGTAGTCTTTCATGTTGCACTCTTGAAAAATTCTATATTCGTACCACTGAACTGTCAACTACCCAGACAGAATTGGGCTTTGCTCTGGCAGTGGAGAAGGACAGTGTGGTTGTGGGAAGCAAAGTTAAAATGGCATATAACTGGGAGCACATAGGGACCAATGCGGACAGAACGACACTGCTGTGCGAAGCATTTCCCCAAGTTTGGTCTCTCTAGTAGATTGGTGAAGCTACATCGTGAGCACCAAATGCAGTAGCTGAAGTTGGAGGAGGAGCACTTGAATCTTTGCCTCACGTAGAAGGGCTGTCCAAGTCCCTGGACGGTGGTGAGGGAGCAAATTTCAGATTTATTGTCCCCGTACATACATGACATCACATACAACCTTGAGATTCTTTTCCTGCAGGCGAGGCAGAATTACCACTTATTGGCAGAGCAAAAAAACCTGACTCAGCCTTCACATGTATACAAATTGTGCAATTTAGAGAGAGTAAAAAAAAATCAACGAAGTACAAAAGTACGAGTCCTTAATGAGCCCCTGATTGAGTTTGTGGTTGAGGAGTCTGATGGCGGAGGGGGAGCAGCTGTTCCTGAACCTGGTGGGGCGAGTCTTGTGGCTATTGAGTAAATGGAGAATCAAGTCCCCAGAATATACTCAACGCTGAATATCAGTAGCCTGTGGGAGTTGAGAATTCTGTAAATCTCGTAAGTAAATGTGCGTTTGGCATTTGCTGCTTTATTAATCGGGCACTTCTATAATAGAAAAAGTGGCTAATCTTAAATTCTATAGATCAATTCAACAAGCTCACCTGTCACTCTATGGTGCAGGATGTTAGTTGCCCTATTTAAATTTCCTTAAATACAATCCTTAAAATAATCTACTTTTTTATGTGATATAAATCATGAAATAATAGAGCTATTTCGGATTCATTTCTCATTTGCCATTTTATTGATAAACAACATACTGAGCTTCCCATGTGCCAATTTAATCTTTTGGACTCGGGCCATTTTTAACCTTTCATAATAATTACTCCAGACTGGGTCCATGGGTAAACTCTAGTATGAATGACAGTGCAAACCAGCTAGTAGTTGGGTATAAAAACCAGTCATAGAAAACCAGGGCATGAAGTATATGTGCTTATTTGTAGTCCCTGAAATCAGGGTCAGAGGGTCCAAAGAGTTGAGGGGTTGTAGAAATTTAACTATATTAATTCACACGATAGATCAAAAAATACTAATTTCCAATTATTCTTATTATTCTTGTTAATGAAGGTGAAGAGGTTCTTGATGTTTAAAATGTGCAACAAAGATTTTAGAAAACTTGGAAATGCTACAAAAGGTTGAAACTCTAGATGACAAAAAAAAACAGTGGCGCTGCAAAGTGTTTAGTAGGGAGGTAGCAGTTCTGGGTGGGGTGGGGGAAGAAACAGTCAGTATTTCAGGTTAATGTAACATTGCCTTGGCTCGAGATTTCTTGTTTGTGTATTTTTTATAACTTTCTCAGAGTACCTTTTAACTTCTTAACACTTCATAATTACTCCTTTGTTAATTTTACTCTTGTCTCCCTTTCTTGATGGCTTTCCTGTAGTCGAGATGCTCAGAGAATTGCTTCTAACTTCAACTTCATGTGCTATTAACCTGCAACAGGACTGAGAAACCGGATGCAAGACCCACTTAGACTTGCAACATTTGTAGGAAGTTGCTAGAATCTATTATTAAGAAAGTGGTAGCATGGCACTTGGAAATAGTGTTTGGAGAGTTCTACAGCACAAACAGGCCATTTGCCTCATCTTGTCCATGCTTGTCCAAACTAGTCCAATTTCCCTATGTTCGACCCATTTCTCTTTCAACTTTCCCCATCCATCTATCTGTGAAAATAACTTTTGAACATTTTCTATGCAAATTTCCCTACTTCTACCATTTCCTCTGGACACTCGTTTCATCTACCCATTCCCCTCTGTGTGATGAAGATGTCCTCGTGTCCCTTTTTTAATCTTCTCACCTTAAATCTTGTCTCTTCATCTCGTGATTTTATAGATCTCTACGATACCCCTTTAATTTCCTTCACTCCATGGAATAATTTCCAGTCTATCCTGCAAAGGGTGACCAAAACTCCATGTGATCTCACCAATGTCTTGTACTGTTATAATGTGACATCCCCTCTCCTGTACTTCATGCCCTGTCTGACTGCCAAGCACTACCTTCACCATCCTGTCTATCTGTGTTGCCACTTTTATGGAGCTGTGTGCTCCCAAGTCATTGCCCTTCATCTTTATCATTCACCATACAAGTCCTGCCCTGGTTTAATCTCCCAAAATGCAACACCTTGTAGTTGTCTGCATTAAATTCCATTTGACATTTCTTGACCTACTTTCCCCACTTCGCCCAGATCCCATTGTAATCTTGGACAACATTCTCACTGCCCACTACACCACCATTTTTAGATTATAAGGGAACTGAGGTAATTATGGGGAAGAAAATTGGTAACAATGTGAAATATTGGCTCTTATGGATGACAGAAACATTATTGCTGAATAGATATTTGCTTTCACTGCATGAACTATGAGCAAATAATCCAAACAATATCAAGCAACATTTATGATGTAGAGCTTTTCTGCTGAAGCTTTTCTATATTTGAAAAGTTAGTTTTTAGTTGTGATATGTGAGATCATAATTACTCTCTGACGAATTGCAGTTGCTTTTCATTTGGGTATATATTTGTCTTTATTACAGGAGTTGATCTCAAAAGTTCCACCCTGCTTCAAAGGTATTTCAGTGTACAGTTGAGAGTTGATTGCTTTAAATCTCCAGTTGAAATTTACTTCAAACTACAGTAAAACCCCTGGTATCCATTTGCTTGAGACTCACTTTTGCAATGCCTATCTAATACACCAGCTTTAAGAATAAACAGCTTAAAAGAAAAAAGACTGCAAAATGTAAAGTAATTTTTTTAAAAATCAGTATTCTAGTCCTTAATTATGTAAAGTTCACTTAAATCAGGTTTGTTTAGAGAATTTAAATTCAAACCCCCGGTCACTGGCGTTGTAACAGCATTTTGCTGACTGCTACGCTAACCGTGGTGCCAATTAAACATCCCCCGCCCCAGGTTTACAGATAAAGCCTTGCTAATACACTTAATAATGTATTAATAAAGATAAAGATTTACTAAGCAGAGATGAGGAGAAACTTTGAGAGACGCCCAACCAGCTCCTCAGCCCAATTGAACTTTAAGCCTTTTGTTTGAATTTGAATATCTTTAATAAAATACTTTTTTTTAAAATCCAGCTCCTCAGCCCAATTGAACTTTAAGCCTTTTGTTTGAATTTGAATATCTTTAATAAAATACTTTTTTTAAAAACCCAGCTCCTCAGCCTGACGATGCCATTTTATTCAAAGAGCTGCTATGAGCAAAGCCCGACCAACTTTGTGTTACTTCAGAGAACATTTACTTTTAACAATTTAAAACTTTTATTTAAAGTTTTATTCTTAATTATTTAATTTTATATATTTTTTTTCTTTTTTTGACATTGATTTGAGGTTGCTTGAATTCTGGATAACAGGGGTTTTACTGTTTTTTTTTTTCAGCTATTTATAATTTTGATGCAACAGCTCTATCTATATTTTATGAACCCTCCTTTTTAGCTACAATCATCTTTAGGATTTGTTTAAGATATTGGCAATTTTTCAAAAAGTTCCAAGTTTCTTTTATTGTCCGAGTTACTATTTAAATGATTGGAATGAAAGATTCACCATTTGAGAACGACAGAGATAGACTATGTAGCTTGTATTACAGATCCTGCTGTTACATCAGGCCAGGAAGTTTCTGACAGCCTTATCCAGTCCATTGTCTACTCCAATTAACCATGACAAGTACTCCGAGACGTGCAGGTTATTAGGGGGAAATCCTTTCGAGTGTAAAGACAAGGTGAGAAGGGAGATAGAATCAGGTAGGCCATGTAGTTGCATATAGTAAAAGGCAGATAAGTTGAATGTAACATTGCAAATTGAGATACTGGTGCACAATTTCCATTTTTGCCTTTTATCAATTATCTGATGTATCAAGTAATTCTCATAAACTTGCAAAATTTATATTTAAATTCAAATCCTGATCACTGGCACTGTAGCAGCGTTTCACTAGCTGCTACCCTAACAGTTCTGCCATAATTAACTACCTGCCCAAGATAAAGCCTTCCTAATACTAATAAAAATAAAGATTCTTATTAGGCGGGGGTAGGGAGACACTTTGGGAGAGTAGCCAGTCAGCTGCTTGGCTCAACCTGACTCCCATCCATGCAAGTGTCCCGGTCAGGCCCTCAGCACACTTACCTGGCACTGACAAACTAACTCACCTTCACGCAAGTGGTGACAGCAAAAATAATGTGCATGAATTGAGGAGCATTCCTAGTTCAACGAGTCAAACCTATGCATGTCCAGTGAAGTCTCAGCACTCTTCTACAGTTCTATGGATTTGAATTTTTTAAAAAATTTACTTATTTCCTTTTTTTTTGCTGGTTGAGTTTCTGGTTGATTGAATTCCGGATCATGGGGATTTTACTGTCTTCCCATTTTCCTGATCACTCCTGACCCAACCCTGGTAAGTTTTGATGGTTGGAGGAAACCGGGGTTGGAGGCCATTTGGATGTAATTGGACAACATGAGGTCGTGGGCTGAAAGGGCCTGTTACCGCGCTGTATAAATGAAAACCAAACCTAATCACGTCTGAAAATGATCACAATTCTTTCCTAAATTATCAACAGTTTTTGCTCACACACTGTTTATTCTATCAATATTTCATAATGCTTTGCTGCTCAATCAAAAGCCATTCATCCTGATATCCCAATTGGTCTCAAATATAGACATCGGTAGCTGAAATTCCAGTGAGAATGTAATGCAATTTTCTCATAGTTCGTACAACTGAATAAGTGACCATTCGAATTAATAATAAGTCAGCACTAAACTCTACCCCTCCTGGTGTTTGGTTTCACATGCACCATTGTTTCTCTTCCCCACCTTTCCTCCTTGCACACAGTGCTTTGTTTTTGGAATGTCAGATTTTCATCGAGGAATAGTTTATCATCTTGAATATTTTTGGATTTCAATAACGTACATCTTGAAGCCTTTTTATGAACCTGCTAGCCCTGAAAAGCCCTCCCCTTTCTAACTCTGCATTTCTGCTAGTGACAGGCGTCCTATGCATTGGCAAATAGTGCCATATGTTTTTATCTAATATGGGTCTTGTTTTGTGACATTTTTTAAGTAACGGTCACCTTGCACAATTCCCATCGAGCAGTACGATTTCAAAAAACTTAAGACATCGTTGTTTTGACAGTTTGGTGTCCATCAAAAGGCAGGCTGAGTTGATCTCATCTCACGCATGGAGCTTTCAGGAAATCACTTTTGGGTTTTAGATTTGAATTTTGATTTCTGGTTTAAATTTAGCCTTTGAAAGGTTAAAAACTCTCGCTGCGTTACGCAGTTCTTCCTCACTGCCCACACCAGTGTTCATCCGTAGAGATCTAAGGTTGTTGAAGAATTACCAGAGCTAATTTTGTATCCTATACTGGACTTGGTTCCCCCAGCACATTTCCCTCTGCTACATGTAAATAGATTTAGGAATTTGAAAGATGATCAAAGGAGCTTTATTTTTCTGTGGATAACTTGACCATTGCGATTTCTTATATTTTGTTGCTGGAAAAATGCAGGCCAATGCAACCACTGCACAATTGGTGCTGCTTCGACAGCAGGAGGAGCTGGAAAGGAAAGCTGCTGAACTTGACCGCAAGGAACAAGAACTGAAGAATGAAAGTTATGAAGGTAGGACGTACTAACCTAGTAGAGTAAAACCCCCATCATCCAGCACCTACAGATCGCTGATGCCGGAAAGGTGAATTTTCTGGTTGACTGAGACTCACTCTTCCAATGCCTAACTAATACACCTGCATTAAGAATGCACCATTTAAAAGACATAAGATGGTGGAAAAAGTAAAGTAATTTTAAAAAAAAGTTTTGTAGTCTTTAAATGTTTAAAGTTCACTTTAATCAAATCATTCTCATAATTTGCAAAATTTAAATTTAAATTCAAATCCTGATCACTGGCGCTGTAGCAGCGTTTCACTAGCTGCTACCCTAACAGTTCTGCCATAATTAACTACCTGCCCAAGATAAAGCCTTCCTAATACTAATAAAAATAAAGATTCTTATTAGGCAGGGGTAGGGAGACACTTTGGGAGAGTAGCCAGTCAGCTGCTTGGCTCAACCTGACTCCCCTCCATGCAAGTGTCCCGGTCAGGCCCTCAGCACACTTACCTGGCACTGACAAACTAACTCACCTTCACGCAAGTGGTGACAGCAAAAATAATGTGCGTGCATTGAGGAGCATTCCTAGTTCAACGAGTCAAACCTATGCATGTCCAGTGAAGTCTCAGCACTCTTCTACAGTGTCTATCCTCCCAGTCATATGGATTTGAATTTTTTTTTAAATTTACTTATTTCCTTATTTTGCTGGTTGAGTTTCTGGTTGATTGAATTCCGGATCATGGGGATTTTACTGTCTTCCCATTTTCCTGATCACTCCTGACCCAACCCTGGTAAGTTTTGATGGTTGGAGGAAACCGGGGTTGGAGGCCATTTGGATGTAATTGGACAACATGAGGTCGTGGACTGAAAGGGCCTGTTACCGCGCTGTATAAATTAAAACCAAACCTAATCACGTCTGAAAATGATCACAATTCTTTCCTAAATATCAACTATTTTTGCTCACACACTGTTTATTCTATCAATATTTCATAATGTTTTGTTGCTCAATCAAGATCCAAAGCCCCATGGGGAGAACGTACAAACTCCTTACAGACAGCGCAGGATTCAAGCCCCAGTCCCGATCGCTGATGCTGTAATAACCATTACAGTGACCGTTCTATCCCTGTACATCAAGATGGTTAAGCCTTCACTTTGATGCTTTAAGTTTTTTGAGGAAGTCTTGCTGCATGAAATGTAATATAAACATCTTACCAGAAGGATTGTGCACCTAAGTAAAACATGAAAGTGTTGTGTACCTAGATGTTAGAGCTGAATAATGATGAGAGATTGTTCTGATCTTGACTGAATTAACAATTGCAAGTTTATCAATCTTGACAACAAAGTTGAAATTTCACTAACTCTATAGAGAACATAGGCACTTTTAAAATGTACAGTCAAACCCCTGGTATCTGGCACCAGTGGGGATTAATAGATGCTGGGTAAGTGTATTTTAGTTGTTTGAGACTTACAATGCCTAGCTCATATACCTGCATTAAGAATAAATAGTTTAAAAGACAAAAATACTACACTGTACTTTCACTGAACAAACTTGACTTCCATGAATATATAAAGCATTTTACTTTATTTTCAGTCACTTTTGAAAACATGTAACTGTCGCTGCATCTGCCGGTTCCTTCCCCTTTACGGAGCCGTCCGAAAGATGAACAATAACATTTTAGGTAATTAACCCCTCCCTATCCCAGGTTTACAGATAAAGCCTCTGACTGGGGCAACTCTTATAAAGCAAGGATAAAGAGACACTTTACAGATGTTGAGCCGCATCAAACAGGTGCTACAACCAAAGCCCGACCAAAGCACTCCACTGGCTGAATATTTGCTCCCATCTTCACCAAAGGTTTATATATTACTTCAGAGAACATTTACAATTTTTAAGCAGATTTTTATTTTTTTCTTATTTATTTTAATATTTTAAAATGTATTTTCCTCATTTTTTTTGCTTGTTGCTTGAACTCTGGATTCCAGGGGTTTTACCTTTAATAGGTCAAGAAGCATTTTTTTATCTGATATTTCTTTATTCTTCTGTACAGCTAAAAGAAATAACTGGCCCCCTTTACCTTCATTCTGCCCTGTTAAACCATGCTTCTACCAGGACTTTGCAGCGGAAATCCCATCCGGCTTCCAGAGGACAGTAAAAATGTTGTACTACTTGTGGATGTGTAAGTGAATTAATTTTACTATCTTGAGTCAACAAAAAAAAGGCAGTTGTTTTAGTTCTCATTCCTATAGTTGGTTAAAGATGCTAACTGGCCTTTACTGGTAATGAAGCTTCCAGGTTGCATCCTTGATCATCTACAGTGAACTAGATATCACAGCCTCATGGACTCATTAGCACTGCATTAGTGAAATTAAAAATCTGGTTCAGTTTGCAAAGCTTGAGTATTTTAAGTTTCATAAATGCAAAGGACTTTCCTTATTTATCTTTACAATAATACGATGATTCAAGCCACTGCTCACTGGGATGATCTGTAATATGTCAGTCACAGAGGTAACTGTTCGCTTTAGGATTTTTTAAAATAAACTGGAAAGATAGAGACATAGATTCTGAATTTGGAGCAAATCTTATATTTTACATTTGAAGTTTTGGGCTCCTCATTTAAGAAAGAATGTGCTGACGTTGGAGACTGTTCAGAGGAGGTTCGCAAGGATGATTTCAAGAATGAAAGGGTTAGATGAGCAGTGTTTGACAGCTTTTGGCCTGTACAAGAGATCCTACTATAAGAATGCAGGAAAACACTGGAACTATTTTTAAAATTGAATGTTGAAGGGCATGGACAGTGTAGATGTAGAAAAGTTGTTTCCCATGGTGAGAGAGTTTAGGACAAGAGGGCACAATTTCAGGATTGAAGGGCATCTGCTTAAAACGGAGATGCAAAGTAATTTCTTCAGCCGGTGGGTGGTAAATCTGTGGAATTTGTTCCCACAGGTGGTTGTGGAAGCCAGGTCATTGGGTATATTTAAGGGAGAGATCAATAGGCTCTTGATTAACCAGGGCATCAAAGGTTATGGGGAGAAGGCCGGGCAATGAGGCTGAGTGAGAAAATGGATCAGCTCATGGGCAGATGCGATGGGCTGAATGACCTATTTCTGCTCCAATATCTTGTGTTCTTGTGGGACACTGACAGACTTGCCCAAATATTAAAGCTTCAGAGTGAACAAATATATTTTCTGGCTCAAGTTTGATTTTGTGCCACTCTGAGACTGGTAGTACATTTTGTTTTGAACTTTTCTGATTTGTCATCCTTCGTGAGTTAAACGTACCTAGGAGGAAGTGAAATCAAATAATCCTTTGGGTGTAGAAAATTATTACAACCATAATATGAGATTTCTAAACTCTTGGACAATTGTGAATTGATTGGAACCATTTCTAAAAGTAGAAACCATGGGTGAGCAACAGTAAAATTATCCGCTCTACCTGAGCAATAGTTGCTTTAAATGGAGTGTCTGCTTTTCAGGCAGTGTTTGATATACTATGAAATATTCTTTCAGCGTAATGCCTGGTAGATTAAAAGATAATTTTGTTGCAAGCATACCAGTAATTAGAGGGGGGGGGGGGGGGAATACAAGAATAATGTATTCTTTAATCTGAGAAAGAGAAGTTTTGAATGATTTAAATAGTTTTTAATTTGCACATTTTGGTCAAATATATATTTTTTTGTCTATATGTGGGATTCTATAGATCAATTTTCTAAATCACATGACCAGAATAGTCTACTTCTGTTCACAGTGGACTGATTTTGGAATATCACAGCCATGTATCTGAAGCCTGTTTAAATATAGTGTGAGACGTTAAAACTTCAACACTGTTTCTCTCTCCACAGATGTTGCCTGGTCTGCAGCATTTTCAGATTTTCTGCATCCGCCTTCTGATAAAATCATGCCCTTTCTTTCTTCCAACAGTTCATGCAGTCACACTATTCTTGAACCTTCTAGCCTGCCTGGCTGAGTTTATTGCTGATGCAAATTATGGCGTCGACTTTGGCTTGGCGATCTTGTGGTTTTTGCTCTTCACTCCCTGTGCCTTCCTGTGTTGGTATAGACCAGTCTACAAGGCTTTCAGGTAAGATGTGGTCAAAGAGATGCTTTTTTTTCTTCCCTTAGGCTAATTTATTTTGCAGAGAGAGTCTGAGTCAGCTAAATTCTTTAGTCATCAATTTTGGATCCAATTTGCAGTTCTAATAGCAGAAGCCTAAAAACTTGAACAAAAGTCTCCCAAATTTAATTCAAACCTTTGTATCCACAGATGAGGCAAAAGTTAGTGAGCCAAGCTCTCTATCATTAGTAATAAGAACCTAAGACTAGAGCTGGAGTAGGCCATCTGCCCATCGAGCATACCCTGCCATTCAGTGAGATCATGGTTGATCTGATAGACTCATTTCTAACTATGATTCCCCTACTATGTAAAAAATCTATCCAACCTTGTCTTAAAATGTATTTATTGAGGTCTCCTCTACTGCCTCAATAGGCAGAGAACTTCACACATTGACCATCCTCTAGGAAAAGCAGTTCCTCCTCATCTCTATCCTAAATCTACTCCCTTGAATCTTGACCTCTGTCCCCTAGTTCTAGTCTCCCCACCAATGGAAACAACTTGTCTACCTTTATCTTATCTATTCCTTTCATAATTTTGTTTCTATAAGTTCCCCTCTCATTCTTCTAAATTCCAGTGAGTAGTCCCAGACAACTTAAATCTCTCCGCATAAGCTAAACCCCTCATCTCAGGAATCAACCTGATGAACCACCTCTGCAGCCCCTCCAAAGCCAAGTACATCCTTACTCAAATAAGGAGATTAGAACACCTTACTAGTTCTCCCCGTGTTCACTGCTGACTGGCAGATTGCTTTTGGTGGATTCAAACCCAAAGTGATGAGGCCTTTTTGGAAAAGTCTTTTTTCAAAATCCTACTTAGTTGAGTGACCAAAACAAGTTTTCCATGAAATAAATCCAAGAAATCTGTAATTACTCTAGTAGCTTTTATAACGAAAGAGAGGGGAAAGGGTAGTTAATGACTTCAGAAATGGGGAAAAAGTAAAAAATGAAACTGCTGGCAAGGAAACATCAAAGAATGGAACTTTGTCAGCTGTTTGGTCTTCTTAAAAGCTTTGAAAGTTTCTGAATGTAAGCCAGCCATTCTTGACCTTTTTTTGGCTATCGCATGGGCCCTCCTCCTGACAAGCGGTCAAAATTAGTTGGTTTCTTCCATATTCTCTTCCTACCGAAAACATCAAAAATAGTTCCAGTCCATGCCCCCCCACCACCCCCCCCCTGAATGTGCTGTGGCCACCATTGAGAATGGCTGCTCTAAATGTTCAAGAATTAAAAATCGATGAAACAATTACATTTTTAAAAGATGAGCAACAGAGGTACTGTAGAGCATTTACAATCATCTAACGTGGCATAATTCATTATCATGTACTTAAACTTTGTCCCTTGAAGGTCCTCTTCTCCATTTGAAAATAGTGACTTCCTTTCAAGGAAGTGTGATTGTATTTCTGTACATACAAAACTATAAGATGTTGGAGCAGAAGTAGGCCAATTTAGCCCATTGAGTTCGCTCCACAATTTCATCATGAGCTGATCCATTCTCCCACTCAGCCCCACTCCCCGCCTTCTCAGATCCTTGATACCCTAACTATTCAGATGCCTATCAATCTCCACCTTAAATACACCCAATGATCTGGTCTCCACAGTCGCCATGTTAACAAATTCAATAGGTTCACCACTCTTTGGCTAGAGAAATTCCGCCGCACCTGTTTTAGATGGGCACCCTTCAATCCCAAAGTTGTGCACGTTTGTCCTTGCCTCCCCTCCCATAGGAACCAATGTACGCTATCTTTTGTGTTTATATTGTGCATTTAAAGGTGCCTCTATGTAATTATGTGCCTTGGTGTATGGATTTTTGTGTTTGAGATGCAAAGGTTTGCAGAAGGTTGAGGTGGGGTCAGGGAAAGGCAGTGGGAGAAGGGGAAAGGATTGCTTAAAAGTTTGTGCCCTGCCACTGGTGCCACCGAGGCACCACAACATTTGCAATGCAGCCAGCAAATTTTGATAGCAGCGTTGTTTATAAATCTCATGTTTTTGCTTCAACAGAATATTGCCAGGAAGAAAGATCTAGAAATAGTATTAGAATTAAAATACTAGCAACAAAATGTGACAGTCATCAACATATTTTGGATAACTACACTGTTGAATCTAAACTTGTGCAATATTTTTGAGCAAAGAAATGTCATGTTGATAGCGGAATGAAATGAAGGATTGATGGGGATTAAATTTGTTGAGAAATTGTTTGTAAAGCATAATTTTTTTCAATACCTTTTTTTCAGGTCTGACAGTTCATTCAACTTCTTTTTCTTCTTCTTCGTGTTTTTCTGCCAAATTATTCTCTATATCATTCAGGCTATTGGGATTCCTAAGTGGGGTGTCAGGTAAGCATTCCATTCCTGATCACGTTCCTTTTCACTGGATTCTTGTATTTCTTGTCAGCTCTAGCTTTCTGCATGTTATTTTTTTTTAGTTTATGTAGTCACGGGTGCGACGCGTTACTGTGTGATTGATCATGTGTCTGAGGGGCCATGTATTCCTTGTGCAGACCACACACTCACACTGGGTGTGTTTTAAATTCTCTATTTTGCTGCCCTGAGTTCAGGCATCTCTAGACAAACGTGATTCAACTGTCCCCATCTAGTGTATTTCTAATAGTTACTGTACTGTGGCTTTCTTGGGTTCAGCCATAAAATAAATAATATTCTAACCTGGCACAAGAGCAAAGCTGCGAGATGTCTAATCATATATTTTGAATGTGTAAAATGCTTTTTGAATTCTCCAGATTACTAATTTGAATTGAGAATTGGACTCCCTTGTGCCTTTGTAGTCTTGAAAATTGTGCCCACCTCCTAATATTAGGTGTATGTCTGATCTCCCTACCTAATGGAGGATGTACAGCAATCAAGGCAATGCAACTAATATTCACCTGAATGAGTCTTGATTGATTGAGGGTGACTTGAGCAGTTGAAAGCCCTTTTTACACTGAAAAGCCGCATTATTGCTGTATATACAACTGTCTCTGGAAGCCAGCTTGCTTGTTCACACAGAAGAAAGGGTCTATGAATCCTTCCTGCAGCAAAACAGGTGGGATGTGTAGCAACACAGCTCACCCTTTTAGACTGGTCCCACATCAATACCCTCCACTGAAGCCGGGCAAGTCAAGACCCCCTCCCTCAATCCACCTTTGATGCTTCACACAGCAAACGCCTTCATAACTATGAGCAAATCATCTGCTTGTCTTGATTTTTTTAATTGTAATTTGGAGCTCCAAGAGCTTTTGTTTTAATAATGTTTAGACACTTCTAGAGCCTTTTGGGGTTCTCCAGTACAACTTGACCACTTTTTAAATTTGCTCCAAACAATGCTACCTTTTCAGGACCACCCCATCACTCATCACAATCTTGTCAGCTGGCTTGGAATTACTACACAAGTTAAGAGATGGTTTCTCTCAGAGACCCACAATGGTTTAATACCATAGACTTACACAACATGGAAACAACTGACCAATTTCTCAACACATTTAATCCCATCAATCCTTGGTCCATGCTGACCAAGTTGTTTACCTGAGCTGGTCCCATTTACCTTTATTTGGCCCATATCCCTCTAAACCTTTTCAATCCACGTACCTAAAGTCATCAGGAAATTTTCTTTAATTATTTTTAAGATTGGAGCAGGCAACAGTTTCTTGTAAGAAACTGGTATCTTTGAGACCCATCGAAAGAGATGGCATGCATGAATTTTGCTACTTTAGTCGTATCCAAGCAGATTTTTTAGTCTATGGTGAAACAATCTAGCTTATTGAACAATACATCATTTGTGTCCAAGAATTGGTCCAGAATACCAGATTTCCATTGTTCACCAGAGGCCATATTGTGCCAGGGTGTCTGTGCCAATCAGAGTCAACCCAGATGATGGTCAATAACTAGGCTTTGATGTACCAGAAATATTGGTTATGTAGCTTTGAAATATGAACTACACTGTTTGACCTGCTGAGTTTCTCCAGCATTGTGCTTTTACTTCAGCCATGGGGTCCACAGACATTCATGTTTTACTTTTGAATCTGTTAGATGTCTCTGAAAAGTAAATGATGAACCTGAACCCTAGTGTCGGGAGAATAAAAGACGTGAATCTTGACATTTTCCTTTATTAGTTCCAATACCTTTTCTTCACCTTTGTATTGATTCTATAAGCTAGCATGGTTTTACAAATTATTTGAAAGCTCAGTCTCAAGTCAAGTCTGTTGTCATTTGATTGCACAAGGACAACCCGATGAAACAGCATTCTCCGGTGCTCAGTGCAAAACGTGCAGACACACAACCAGACATCACACAAATACAGATAAATATCGTGCCACGAATATGAAAGTCTCAAGTGGTTAGCAGTTCTTTTGATCGTTTATTGTTCTCACTGACCGCGGGAAGAGGTGCTCCTCAGCCTGGTGGTGCTGGTCTGATCCTCCTGTATTTCTTCCCTGAAGGGAGCCACTGAAAGATGCTGAGTGCAGGGTGGAAGGGGTCCTCCGTGATTTTGTGTGCCCTCTTCGGACAGTTCTGGTGCATCACATTGAAAGGGTTTGGGGGGAAAGGGAGGGAGATTCCAGTGATCCTCTCTACTAGTGATCCTGTGGATTGGCCTCTTTGCAGCCACCGTACCACACTGTGATGCAGCCAGCCAGGACGGTCTCAGTGGAGCTCCTGTAGAAGGTTGGTAGCCTTGCTCACTTCAGTCTTATCAGGAAATGAAGTCGCTGATGTGCCTTCCTGACAAGTTGAGTGTCCATGATAGGTCACTAATTAAGTGAACTCCAAGAATTTGTCAACTGAATTGATTTTCTTTTTTCCTTAGTCTTTCAATTCTGCAAAGAATCAATAGCCTACTACGAAATAACTCTTAACTTTATTTCTATTTCTTTTTACAGTGGCTGGATTGCAGCGCTGAGTTGGATAAAACAAAACCTTGCTGTGGCAATTGTGATGATGGTGGTAGCAGCATTTTTTACAATCTGCGCAGCCTTGTCGTTGTTTCTCATGCAAAGGGTAAGAATACTTGTCTCCATGAGCTTGCCCTGCTTCTGCCTTCCACTGAAGTGCACTCTACATCTGGAATACTATAACCTTCTGGGCACTCAGTGTCAATTAAAGGATAAGCAGTGCCCACCATAATGTTTGGAACAAAGATTTCTTTTTCCTTTATTTGCCCCTGTGCTCCACAGTTTTTAATTTTTAATCAAACAATTCGCAAGTGAATGAAGTGCACCTTCCAGATTTTTTTTGAAAACTAATTATTTGTATCAATACAACGTATAAATTCAATAATACAGCAACTTAAACCATACAAAATGATACAATAAATTTTTTATTTTCTCCCTAACCCCCCCACCAAAAGGAAAAAAAAGAGGAAAGAGAAAGAATACATATATGCCACTAGCATATATAGTCTTCATTGACTTTTTAAAGTGGGCACGGTGGAGGACGTGGGCGGACTTTTTTTCATGAAATCCATATATGGTTCCCAGATTTTATAAACATTTTCAATTCGCTACATTCCAGATTTTATTGAAGGTACTTGTGAACTCAAGATGTAGAATGATACTTTACAATTTTTACATCAACTATATCTCACACCTCAAAAGTGACATAATTAGTAAATTGAAATTTCTCAAATATGTGTCCTAGGTGTGGCATAGATATAATTTCATGCATTAACCAGTAGAATGTAAGACCTTTTTGATAAATTTGGGGTAAATGGTAACAAAAATTAAAGGCATTGATTGTTGGAATATGGAAATGCAAAGTTGTATATCACTGGAGAAAATTACTTATAATCATAGAAATGAATATAACATTCATAGATATTTGGCAGACGTTTGAATTATTTAAATGCCTGGATAGTTTAATCTCCTTATTAAATATTTTATTTAATTTTCAACCCTTATTAGTAATTTAATGCTTTTTTATTGTATTAAATGTTGATGCCAGCTCTTTGCCCATTCTCTTTTTCTTCTTCTCCCCTTCTGTTCACTGTTCCTTTTCCTTTCTGTTCAGGTACAGAGGGGTTATTTCTAGCTCAATGTGCATTTTAGGATGTAATTTTTTTTTTTGTATAATTGTAGATACGTTAATTGAGTCCTTTTTGTGTGTGTGTATGTAAATTTTCTTAAAAATTAAATAAAATTTTTAAAAATTATTTATATACACTTTGGTTTGACCATGTAGAAATTACAACACTTTTTATACATAGTTCCCCAGTTTCAGGGCACCATAATGTTTGGGACATTTAACTTCACAGGTGTTTTGGATTATTCAGGTATGTTTAATTTCTTCATTGGTGCAGGTATAAGAGAGTGAGGCTTCCTTCTAAGCTTTTGATCACCTTTGGAGTTGGTAGTTGTCATTTTTTAACATGAGGACCAGAGTTGTACCAACGAAAGTCAAAGAAGCCAGGCTAAAAAACACGAATAAAACAGTAAGAGACACCAACCCGACCTTAGCTTTACCAAAATCAACAGTTTGGAACATCATTCAGAAGAAAGAGAGGACTGGTGAGTTCAGTAATCACAAAGGAACTGGTCATCCCAAGGAAGATCTCCACTGATGATGGCAGAAGAATTCTCATCATAATGAAAAAAATCCCAAACATTTATCAGACCGATCAGAAACACTCTTCAAGAGGCTGATGACGACTGGCTGCAGAAGACTTCATGAACAGAAGTACAGAGGCTACACTACAAGATGCAAACCACTAGTTAGCCACAGAAACAGGATGGCCAGATTACAGTTTGCCAAGAAATATTTAAAGCAGCCTGCAGAATTTTGGAAAAAGGTCTTGTGGACAGGTGAGACCAAAATTAAGCTGTATCAGAGTGGTGGCAAGAGCACAGTGTGGAGGAGGTGTAAAGGAACTGGCCAAGATCCAAAGCATACCTCATCTGTGAAACGTGGTGGGATGTTATGAACTGGATATATGTGGCTGCCACAGGTACTGGCACACTTGTCTTCATTGGTGATGTAACTCCTGATGGCAGAGGCAAAATTAATTCTGGTGTATAGAAACATCTGTTCAAGTTCGAACAAATGCCTCCAAAATCATTTGACAGCACTTCATTGTACAGCAAGACAATGATCCCAAACATACTGCTAAAGCAACAAAAGAGTTTTTCAAAGCTTAAAAAATGGGAAAATTCTTGAATAGCAGTTACCCAATCTGAATCCATTTGAGCACGTCTTCCATACGCTGAAGAGAAAACATAAGGGAATAAGCCCCAAAACGAGCAGGAGCTGAAGATGGCTTCAATGTAGGCCTGGCAGAGCATCACCAGAGAAGATACTCAGTACCTGGTGATGTCTATGAATCACAGACTTCAACAAAGTGCTAAATATGACTAACATACAAACCATTGCTCTGTCCCAAATATATATATTATGGTTCCCTGAAATGAGGGGACTATGTATAAAAAGTGCTGTAATTTCTACATGGTCAAACCAAAGTGTATCTTTAATAAAATCTGGAATGTACGCTTTAATCACGTGAATTGTTTGATTATAAATGTAAAACTGTGGAGCACAGTGGCAAATAAAGGAAAATCGATCTTCATTTCAAACATTATGGAGAGCGCTGTAATTGCAGTGTGGAAGAATTTCAGATTTACTGGAGCTGCCATTCGCAACCTATTTTTGGCTATAGCCCCCATAGGACTCTGCTCAAAGTTTATGGACCCCCTTCCCTGTGAAGCATTCAAAATTTGCTGGTTTCTCCGAACTACACAAAAAAAAACATCAAAAATATTAGTTCCGTGAGGTGAAAAAAAGGGCTGCTATTTAAATGTGCTGCAGCTCCTCAGGTAGTCTTCAGGGCTCGTGTTGAGAATTACTGATCTGTATTATCAAGGTTGAACAAGTTCAATTGGTATTAATTTGTTTGATTTTCTGGGAACATTTAAGGTTAAAATAATATGACAGAGGTTTTTAGTATTTGAAAGAAGTTCGCTCAAGAGAAAGGAGTTTTGTGAGGTAACAAAACTTAAGAATTAAGGACCAACTCATTTAATATTATGCAAAAGCTAATCAAACAGAGAGAAATCTTCCACTGAAGTAGATAACTTCAAGTACTGAGGAATGAACATTTCAACGGTCTGACTTGGGGCAAGCACACGAAGATCAAGAAAGCACACCAAGTTCTCTATTTTCTTAGAGTCTAAGGAAGTTTGGCGAGTTTCCCTTCGTCACTCATCTTCTGCAGGTGCACAGTTGAAAGCAGACTTGCTGAATGCACCACAAGTCTGAAAGAAGCTACAGAAAGAATTCAATGCAGCTCGGAGCATAACGTTAACTCCCCCCCCCCACCCCACACTGACTTCATCTACTGAAAGGCCCATCACACCACAGATATATTCTCTCCTCCCATTGGGGAGGTTTACAAGGGTGAAAGCAAACACCAAAAGGCTCAAAGACAGTTTTTTTTTAACCTCTTGAGGTCATCCCCATGCTGCCCTAGTTCTAATTGATGTTTTCTTACAGAGCCGTGTGAATGTTGTAGATAACCTACTACAGGTAGTTTGTAGAATAACCTGTCTCTGACATAAACTAAAATTAAAAACTAAAGCATTTTTTTTAAAAAAAAAGTTTAATTATTTTAATCTGACATTACTAAATCTTAAACTGTGCTGCCACAGTGGATCGATGGATTCAGGATGTAAATTAAATAAAATCTTCCCAAAGGTATGCCTTCTATAGATAGGAATTCTCTTCCTACCCCCATGGTTTGATTTCATTTTAATTTAGACATACTACACGGTAGCAGGCCCTTCTGACCCATGAGCCTGTGATGCCCAAATACCTCAATTAATCCACGAACATGGTATGTTTTTGGAGCGTGGGAGGAAATGGGGCACCTGGAGGAAACCCTCGTAGACGCGGGGAGAACATACAAACTCCTTAGCGCCAGATTTGAACCCAGGCCGCTGGGGTTGTAACGTTGTTAACCATGCTGCTCTTGATCGTCCTTGGGTCTCATTTTGGCCAAGTTCCCTCTATGTTCTTTGCTGTGCTACTGCATGTTTTGCTCGACCCCCATCGTGCCTCCAGGAACAAGATTGGGATGTCCACTTTGTATTTAAAAAGGGGGGTAAGAAAATGGAAATTTTGATCACTGTGGAAGAAGCCTGGATTCATTTTTTTTTTCCTTCCAGGTACATTCAATATTCCGCAGGTCGGGGGCTAGCTTTCAGAGAGCACAAGAAGAATTCTCGCAGGGGGTCTTCTCCAGCACGGCAGTGCGCGGTGCTGCTGCGTCAGCAGCGTCAGTAAGCTGCACAAAGCACCTTCCAAGCAAACTAAATACGGGAATATTTCTCCAAGCTTTCCTTTTTGTATGTTCCTTATAAAGATGTGTGTATTTTGTGTGTCTACCTGATAAGGAGTAAAGGGATTTGGCTTTAATCAGAGGGTGTGAAATAGATGCATTGACAATATCATTGCATTTCCTTCTTTAAGGAAACAGCTGCTTAACTGGGGTGGGGTGGGAGAAATACATTTATATTTATGTATGTATTTTTTCATATTTCCTCGTGTACGAAGAATCATTTAAACAGTGCATTGATCATTGGGGAGGTACATTTACAGAAAAGGGTAAAACTCAAATTAACTTAGTCTTTTTAATTTATCAAACACAGCATATTTTATTAATGTCTGGAGGTAATGCGCAGCCATTAATATCAGCAAGAGATGTATTCTATAGCATTAGAGTGGTTAATCATGTGGGGAAATCTGTAGTGTGAATTTGGAATGGTTGGTTTTTTGTAAAAACTGGTGATAAAAGTTGCATCAGCGATCTA